>NC_041731.1:67113529-67413529 GCF_004115215.2 Ornithorhynchus anatinus | reverse complement strand
TGAGGCATTCGAGGACAGAGACATAAGAAATTTGGGACAGCTGTGGTTGGCAGATTTGGGATGTCAGTATCATGTATGTAACAAATCTTTATTAATAAGTACATTAAATCCCATATTTTTCATTTATAGCTGCTGCATAATTTCCTGTTAACACTTCATGTAAATTCCAGATAAGGTAATAATTTTTTTTCAGAATTCTATTTCTGTTTCATTATATGTTCTATACTCTGCCCCACAGGTCAGTAGCATGATTGAAGTTTTATGCCTCATTAAAATTCCCATAGTTAAAACATGGAGGCAGGAATTTGGGTAATTCCTTTCTCCATTACTACAATTAACCATTCTAATGAATTTTTACATTACTCTAGTGTAGGTTGAAAAAAATAATATTGGTTGGAGAGGTGGTTGAGGGGTTTCAGTGTCCTGAACAGAAGGCTCTTATCTCTCCTTTGCTCCAGTGACTGAAAAACCTTGCACCACCACCTTTCAGTTCAGTATTTCTAGCTAGCAGCTGCTATCAGAAACCTAAATAACAAAAATATGCAAACTTGCACACTAATTCCCTTTGGAGATAGATCTTGGCTGCAGCCCTGTCATAAATCAGAGAATTTCGATATGAAATGAGGCAAGCAGCTCTAATCATTTCTGCATTTCAAATTGGATCACTGGCTCAATCACTGGGCTTTTTTAAACTGCTTGCCTAAGAGCAAATGTGAGGCGGGAGATAATTCTGAAGAAATCTCTTCTTTTGTGGCCGTGGAACTCTTTTAACTGTTTCAAGACTGAAGGCCACATTTCAGTGATAATAACACATATCTGCTGTGAGAGATATGGATCCTTAAAGACATCTTCTTTCTCTTTCAACTCATAGAATTCCATCAATATCTGCATATATTATATACAGTATGTATTAATATATGTGGGTGCATATGGATGTTTGTGTGCATTAAAGAGAAAGAAAGAAAAGAGGAAACATCTGATATATAACCACAGTATATATTCCTCCGAATTTACTCTTTTTTACTCAAGATGGGTTTCAATAACACCCACAGATTAGTTAAGATTTTTCCCCCCACCAGGACATGTCTTTAAAATCATATTAAATTATTCCCAAATGGGGAAGATTCTGATTTTCAGCCAAGTATTGTCACTTTCAGGAATATGGTAGTGTTGCATTTAAACATGATAAAGGGTAAAAAAAAAGAATCAGGATCCAAAAGTGAAGGCATGAAGCTCTTCCTTTTCCATCACATATGAGCTTTGAAATATCTTATTATTACAGCACTGATTCTCTATTTTCACATTATATGGAAACATCCAAAATCAATATATCAGGAACAAAATTCCCCTATAGATCAATTGCACTGTACAAAACCTCCTCTTGACCTCGCTATATTTTTCCTCCGAATATCCCTTTTTTCTTACCTTAACAGTTCTGAAGCTTTCTGCGGTTTCAGGGTTCTCACTGCAGTGCTTTGAAATTGAATTTAATTCTAATATCAGCGGGTTTGGTAATCTCATGTAAGCCTAATAATAATCAGATGGAGGTTTAAAGCCAGGGTTTCTGCATTTGAGGCTAATTTAAAATGTTTATCAAGCTCTTGTTTTACACAGTAAAAAAAAAAATTGACCTTATCAGTTTTCTGCCTCTTATGTATACGTTTAAATTCCTGATACTCTATTTATGTTCTGGGTACTTGATAGATATATTTTCCTGTTTCCTTATCCCTCACTTGGTTGTTTGGTAAAACCAACTGAGCTTTTTGATGTTTTACTGACAGGTATTGGTTAAATTTAGTATCTCTATACTGCGATCATGGTAATCTCATAAATAGTACTGTTTCCTTCTACGTAACTTTACAAATTGCATTGTCCAAAAGCTGCATTAATATTACTTTTAACATTAATGTGCCATCTCTGATACCATTTGGTTTTAAAAAAAATAACTTCCAATGAGAGGTTACTTTTGAAGGGGAACTTGGTAAGTATTCTATTTTTGCTCTTTCTTTGTTCATCCAATCCTATTTATTGCATGCTTACTGTGTGCAGAGCACTGTACTAAGCACTTGATCTACCAGATCTACCATTTGTTTTAGATAGATTTGTTGATCTGCCTGATACTTTGCAGTCATTGTTCCCTTCAATATAATCATTAAAATATCAATTTATCATATTTTTTCCCACTCAATGAAAACCTAAATGCATTATAGTATTCTAGACAGTTTCACCACTTATGAAGAGAAGGTGCTTCTTCTAGAGATTACAAGAAAAAATACAATTTGCAATTGTTACCTAGATGGATTTTTAGTAAATAAAACCATGTTTCATAAAGGTCAGAAATGTAGAAACAATTTTAGTTCTACCAGTTTTCTGCAAAAGAATAATTTCACTGGGGTGTGATCCAAATTAGGTCATTTCTAAGAAGTTACAAGATTTGAACCTCATAAGAGTTGCAGGTTATTAACTGTAGTCATTCTGTCCTAACCCTAAGAATAGATGTCTGCCACAGGGAAAAAAATGCTCAGGAATTAGCTAATTAATTTGAATCCAGTTTTTACTTTTTGATGCATCCATCCAAATTCATTTTGAAAGTTAACATGGGATTAAATCTGAAAACTGAAGCTACTTTAGAAGTACAGAACGGTTGTAGTCCCACTAATTTATCTAACCCACCACTGAAAAATACGAAGAATAACCTTGCATTATCCCCCTAATTCCTCTTATATCTATTTTGCTGGAAAAAAACCAAACCACTAATACTGCATAAACTCCAGCATAGATGTGTGCACAGCAGCCCATCTTACATTTTAAGATTGTTGTTAGCAAAGGGACGTATATTTATTATGTAATGTAAATTAAGAAGTTGCAGTTACAGTTACTGCATCCTATTTCTCCCCAGTTAATTACTTAGTCTTATGAGAGTTTTAATATAGAAAATCTTTAACAGATCTTTCAAAATTTGCTGTAAGGTGATATTCTTTAGCTTTGTATCACACCATCAATCAAATGTATTTTTTAAGCATTTTGTGTGGGCAGAGCACTGTACTAAGTCCTTGGGAAAATACTATACAACACAGTTAGTAGTTGCCACCCCTACCCTCAACAAGTTTACAGTCTACAACATCTCTTCTTTGAATGAAATTGTTCTTGAAATGCTTCCCCAATACACCAAAATACTTGATCGCTATCTTAAATGGCAGGTACACAACTCCTTAAAGTGGCAAATAGCATTTTCCTAGTACAACTGCTTTAAAGAGAATTATGTTGACTATTGAATCCTATAATTACAATTTCCCAGCTCAGCCACTTGTCTAATGTGTGACCTTGGACAAGTCACTTCACTTGTCTGTGTGCCTCAGTTACCTCATCTGTACAATGGGGATTCAGACTGCAAACACTATGTAGGTCAAGGACTGTATCCAAACTGATTAACTTGCATCTTCCCCAGACCTTGGTACAGTGCCCGGCACCACAGTGAGTGTTAACGGATACCATAAAAAAAAAAATACCTGACAACATCTCAGCCATTCATTTGCTGTTGTTCTTGGCTCCACAAAGTGGAAAGGATGGTAGATGCCTTAAGGGTTTTGGGCCCTGGATTTGCACCCTTTATTCACCCTGCCCCCCCAGCCCCAAAGCACTTATGTCCACATTTGTAATTTATTTGTATTAATGTCTGTTCCTCCTCTAGACTGTAATCTCTTTGTGGGCAGGGAATGGGTGTACCAACTTTATTATATTGCACTGTCCCAAGTGCTTAGTACAGTGCTATGCTCACCATAAGTGCTAAATAAATACAATTGACTGAAATACCATTGATGGATTGATGGATGATGGATATCAGCAAAGAGTTACACCATGGCTACACACTTTTGTCATTCAACAATGGTCATTACTGCATTCAATTGACCATCCTATTAATCCTCCTCAACCTTTAAGTGGCTTTAGCCACTCTGGACTACCCCTAATGCCTTATAATGCCTTGGTTTAGGTGATTCAGTAGTCTCATGGACCTTCTCCTGTCAACTGGTCTTTCTCTGCTTCTTTTTCTGGTCCTTTTTTTAACTCCCTCTTTTTTTAATGGCATTTGTTATGTGTTTACTATGTGCCAAGCACTGAAATAAATGTGGATGTAGATAGACTGTAAGCCCGTTGTGGGAAGGGATTGTCTCTCTTTAATGCTGAGTCATACTTTCCAAGTGCCTAATACAGTACTCTGCACACAGTAAGTGCTCAAGAAATATGACCGAATGAATGAATACAAGCTAAACAGGTTGGACACAGTTTATGCGTCACATGGGGCTCATAATCTTAATCCCATTTTACAGATGAGGTAATTGAGGTTACCAGCGTAGGAGAGGGAGAACAAAGACTGAGTGAGGCAGTTGAGTGGAGAAGTAAAGTGACTTGCCCAAGATCACACTGCAGACAAGTGGTGGAGCTGGAATTAGAACCCAGATCCTTCTGATTCTTAACCATGCATCTTCCACAAGACTTTCTGTTCGGTCCCTTGCTCTTCTCCTTCTACACAATTCACTTGGATAACTAACCTGTTCACCTGGCTCCAGGTGCCACCTCTATGAGGATAATGCACAAATCTGCCCCTCTTGTCTTGTTACCCAAGCCCACATCTCTTCTTGCTTCCAGGAAATCAACTGCTATTTGGATGGCCCACCAGCACCTCAAGCATCACTTCCCAAAGAGAATTTCCTGTCTAAAGCTTTCCCTAATCTCAGCTTCACCATATCCACCGACACTACCATCACCCTATAACTGAAGCCCACTCACTACCTTAGTTTCATCCTCGACCCCTCACTGTCATTCCACTCTTGTATCCAATCCACTGCTAAAATGCAGCCAATTTTTCCTTAAAACTTTGTCACAAGTTCAACCCTTCCTTTCCACTCAAATAGCCACAAAACCTTATTATTAGACTCATTGATCAGACTCTTAACTGGCCTGCCTACCTTCAGTCCCTCCCTCCATCTGGCTATATTCCACATTGTTACCCAGATCACCACCTTCAAATGTTGCTCAGCATACATCTCTTCTCTCCTCAAAGTGATCTGGTTGCCCATCTCCCTTGTCTTTGACTTCAAGGGTCTACATCAGCTCTCCACACCTTATTACCGATTCTCCTTGTGCTCAGAAAATGCCACTGATTGAAGGATTAATCCTCACCCACTACTCCCCTACTGTCACTCTTGCTCCTCCCAATCCACTTCCTGCATATCCACCACTCTCACCTTGTGTGTCTCCGATATTTTGCTCATATTGTCTCCAGGACCTGGAGCTCCCTTACTCCCAAATCTTCCAGACCTCAACCCTCCTTGTTATCACAGCTCTCTTGGAAGCCCACTTCTTCCAATAAACCTTCCCTGACTAATTATTAGCACCTCTAATCTTGTCAACTTTCTATTGCCACGTGAATTTAGAAGTTATGTCCCTCCTCAGCACTTGTGTATGAATGCCCGTTCAATGAACATTCAACTTATTTACTATGATTTTCTACTTCTGTGACAGACTATGAGCCCCAATGTGGGACAAGGACTGTGTCCAATCTGATTGTCTTGTATCTACACCAGGATTTAGTACAGTGCATTGTGGCACACAGTAAACATTTGGCAAGTACCACGATTATGTCTGTGTTTTGCTTCTGTTGTAATTTCCATTCACTTAGTACAGTGCACTGCACTCACTTGATGCTTAATGGATACCATTACTACGATGACATTATAAATCAGTCAGTGGTATTATAAAGCACTTACTATGTGCAGATCACTGTACTAAGCACTTGGGAGAGTTTAGTACAATGGAATTAGCGGACACATTTCCTACGCATAGAGAATTTAAAGTATTTGAGACTACTACTACAATTTATCTCAACACCATAGTCCTGAAATGTAGAAAACGGTATAAAATCATTTATCAGGAGTGGAATTCCTGTATGACTCAATGATGTTGCTGGAATCCTATTAGAAGCATAATTGTCCAACCATTTTATTATCTGCTCCAAAGCCCATATTACATTGCTTTGCACAGAGTAAGTACTGAAATACCATTGATTGCAACCAGCACAGGAGAAGCAGAAGAAAGACTAAGTGGGACAGTGAGCACTCAGTAGATAATAATAATAATAATAATAATAATAATAATAATGTTGGTATTTGTTAAGCGCTTACTATGTGCCGAGCACTGTTCTAAGCGCTGGGGGAGACACAGGGGAATCAGGTTGTCCCACGTGGGGCTCACAGTCTTCATCCCCATTTTACAGACGAGGGAACTGAGGCCCAGAGAAGTGAAGTGACTTGCCCACAGTCACACAGCTGACAAGTGGCAGAGCTGGGATTCGAACTCATGAGCCCTGACTCCAAAGCCCGTGCTCTTTCCACTGAGCCACGCTTGATAATGATGGTGTTTGCTAAGCACTTACTATATGTCAGACACTGTACTAAGCGCTGTGGTGGATAACAAGAAAATTGGTTTGGACACAGTCCTTGTCCCAGGAGGGCCTCACATCTCAATCCCCATTTTACAGATGAGGTAACCAAGGCAAAGAGAAGTGAAGCAACTTGCCCACAATCACACAGTAGACTATTGGCAGGAATGGGGTTAGAACCCATGACTTCTGACTCCCAGAACAACTGATTGAGATATCAGCAAAGAAAACATAAGGAAAAGGGAAATATAACAGATTTTAAGTGATGAAAAAAGCCCAAAATTCAGAGGTGGGAAAAATTTGAAATGCCTCAAAGAATTAGAGAGGAATGCTGAAAAAAAATATAGCTGAAAAGTAGCATGGCCTATGGGAAAAGGCATGAGGCTGGAAGTCAGAAAACCTAGGTTCTAATCCCATCTTTGCCACATAGCATGGTTTAGTGCCAAGAGCTTGGAGCTGGGAGTCAGAGATCATGGGTTGTAATCCTAGCTCTGCCACTTGTTTGCAGTGTGACCTTGGGCAACTCACTTCACTTCTCTTTGCCTCATTTACCTCATCTGTAAAATAGATGTCAAAAGCTGGACAGTGAAAAAACAGGATAGAAAGAAAAACTATTCTTTTGAAATGTGGTGTTGGAGGAGGCTTTTGCCAATACCATGAACTGCCCCAAAAATAAACAAATTGATTTAGAACAAATTATGCCAAAGAGGTCTTTGGAAGCCAAATAGCTTGAATTCGGTTAGCATACTTTGGGCACATAATCAGGAGGACTAATTCTCTGGAGAAGATACTAATGCCAGGAAAAGTCCAGGGAAAACAAGGAAGAGGGAGACCAACATCTAGATGGATAGAGACCATAACAATAACAGAAGAACCTTTAGAAACATTGTGGATTATGGCAGTGGACAGGACATTCTGAAGAAAGTATATCCATGGAGTGTCTATTAATTAGAAACAACTTAATAATAATAATAATAAAATGGGGATTAAAAATGTGAGCTTCATGTGGGACAGGAACTGTGTCCAACCTGATTTACCTTGTATCGACCCAGAGCTTATAATAGTGCTTGGGACACAGTAAGCGCTTAACAAATACCATAATTATTATACTTGCTCTGGGGCCTTGGGTAAGTATTTAATTTCTCTGTGCTTCAGCTCTCTCATCTGCAAAATGGGTATTTATTGCCTGTTCTCCCTTCTTAGACTGTGAGCCCCATGTGGGACTTGATTATCTTGTACTCATTTATTCATCAAACATGTTTTACTGAGTACTTACTGTGTACAGATCACTGGGAGAATACATTAAAATAATAAACAGACACATTCCTGGTCCACAATGAGTTTACAGTCTAAATGAGGAAAGACAGATGTTAACATAACTAAATAAATGAGAGATATGTACACATGTGTTTGGGGATGGAAGGGGGAAAGAACAAAGGGAGCAAGTCAAGGTGACATAAAAGGGAGTGAGAGTAGAGGAAAGAGGGGATTTATTTAGGGAAGGCTTCCTGGAGAAGATGTGCCTTCAATAAAGCCTTGAAGTGGGGGGGGGGGGGTTGGAGATTAATTGCCTGTCAGATTTGAGGAGGGAGGTCATTCCAGGTCAGAGGCAGGGATGTGGGAGAGGAGTCGGCGGCAAGATAGGCGAGATCAAGGTACGGTGAGAAGGTTAGCATTAGAGGAGTGAAGTGTGCAGGCTGGGTTGTAGTAGGAAAGTAGCAAGGTGAGGTAGGATGGGGCAAGGTGATTAAGTGCTTTAAAGCCAGTGGTGCTTGTCACAGACTAACCACCTAAGAAATATCACAATCATTATTATCATAGACCGAGAACATAGAACTAGTGAAGATGTTTTTGGGAAGCTGAAATAGAGAATGAAACTAGGTAACTATAAATGTTTGACTAGAAAGGGCAGCAGGAATAGAATAAAGCAGAAGCCGAAAGGTTTCAATAATACCTTACTTTTTTTACCATCACAAACACTTCACATCTAAGCATGTATACCAAGTACTAATTTATGTGATTTCCTGGCTCCAGAAAATTACATGTTAGAAAACAAACTAGGGAAAATGATCTTCAGTGGTTGGGAGGTACTGTGGTATCTGTTAAGTGCTTATAAAATCTTGTCGGTAATACCTTCGTAACATCTCTAGAATCTGTCCTTTTCCCCTCCACCCAAATAGCTACTATGCTGACCCAAGCACTTATATCCCACCTTCACTACTGCATCAGCTTACTCAGATCTTCCCTGACTTTGTCTCTCCCCATTCCAGTCTATACTTCACTCTTCTCCCTTGACCACTTTTCTCAAAAAAATTCAGGCCAAGTCTCCCATCTCATCAAAAACATGAAAGTGTTATCCATACTTCTCTTCAAACAGAAACACCTTGCCATTGGCTTTAATGCACTCAATGAGTTTTCCCTTTTTTTTAATCTCACCTCACTGATCTCCTACTACCACCCAGCCCACACACCTTGCTATTCTAATATCAATCTATCCTCTGTACCTAGATCTCATCTCTCTCACTCCTTGCCCATATCTTCCCTCAGACTGGAACTCCCACCCCTTTAAATCCAACAGACACTGCTCTCATTTTCAAAGCCTTACTAAAATCACATCTCTCCCAAGAGACCATCCTTTACTAAGCCTTCATTTCCCTTATTTGCCCTCTGTTCTGCATCAACTGTTACCCTTAAGCCTTTGATACTGTACATATCCTCATTCTCTCTCTTTTCCCCTATGTATAAATGTATGTCTCCCCATGTAGACTCTAAGCTCCTTGTGGGAAAGGATTTTATCTGCCAATTCTACTGTAATGCACTCTTAGTGCTTAGTTCAGTTCTCTGCATGACGTAGCTGCTCAATAGATACTGCAGCAAACACAGCATGAAATATTTTTATAGGAGCAAAATTCACCTGAGTACTATAGAGTATTCTGATTCTTACAACTTCTCATATGTCTCAGTGATGCTGAGAAGCAGCGTGGCTTAGCGGAAAGAGCACAGGCTTGGGAGTCAGAGGTCATGGGTTCTAATGCCGGCTCTGCTGCTTGTCAGCTGTGTGACTTTGGGCAAGTCACTTAACTTCTCTGTGTCTCAGTTACCTCATCTGTAAAATGGGGATTAAGACTGTGAGCCCCACATGGGACCACCTGATTACCTTGTATCTACCTCAGCACTTAGAACACTGTTGGCACATTGTAAGCACATAACAAATACCATAATTATTATTATTAATCCTGAAATTTGAATATAATTCTCCATCCTCTTTATTGCCCTCTGCAAAACACTTAGTGCACTGTTCTGCACAGAATAAGAACTCAGTAAATATCAGAGATTGCTACCAGCACAGGTGAGGCAAAATACAGACAGTGTGCCGGTGGTGCAAGAGGAGTCATCAACTGAGGAAATATAAGGAAAAGGGAAATATAATACAGAATACAATATAAGCAGACTGGACACAGTCCCCATCCCACATGGTAGTCACAAACTCAGGAAACTGAGGCACAGAGAAGTTAAATAACAATAGATACGTATACAAGCTGGGATAAGAATCCAGGTATCTGACTGTGCCATTTCTCCTGGGCCATATTGTTTCTTGATGTTAAAAAGTAGATATGTTTTTTTCTCTCCCTTTCAAATTTCTTATTCTATAATATTAAAGAAAGTTTTCTGAAGTTTTCTCCCTTGCTGTAATTTAAACACTTTCTGCAACTCTATGTAAACCAAAAATAAGGTTGGGAAAAAACCTTTTTAAGAATAGTTTAAAAAGTCTTGTCAGGTAAATATAGCTATAAGGCTTTATTGAAGCCTTTTTTTAGTTTTTATTGAAGTGGAATTTCCTTTTCCCCCCCAATAGGTAGGTGTGAGATTCAGTCAATACATTTTCTGCAAAATATCTTTCTAAATGTGCCAAATCCATATTTAGATAGGGGGATTAATTTGCTGGTGGCACATTTTGATCACTGCTGCTAACACACATATTGCAAAATAGTTTTAGAAAGTGACTGATGCTAAATGATGATGCTTCAGGTAGTGATTTGTAACTTTGGCGTTCTACTGACAGTCACTTTAACACAGAGTCAAATTTTAAGTTCTGCTACAAAATTAAATTCAGGAAATATCATTAAATAAATAGGAGATTCATAAAAATGGGATAACTATCACACAAAAAGCATTCAATGAATACCACTGATTGAATATCTATATAGGTCATCCTCTGAATTCTGTATAATGTTTCTTTTTTGTTCTATCTTAAGCCTCCTATCTAACACTTTTTGTAATTGCTTGGTTGAATTTGGGTTTGTATTTTCTTCCTCTGATTGCAAATTTCTTAAAAGGAGGAAGTGTTTTTTCTTTTTCTTTTGAACTCTCCACCACTACTGACACAGAGGTGGCGGCTTTTTTTTCTAATTTTTTTAATGGTACTTGTTAAACATTTACTATGTGCCATGAACTTAGCGTAGGGTAGATACAAGATAATCAGATATACACAGTCCCTGTCCCACATGTGGCTTACAGTCTTAATCTCCATTTTACTGATGAGGTAACGGAGGCACAGCGAAGATGTGACATACCCTAGGTCACACAGCAGACAAGTAGGAGAGCAGATGGCATTGGAATTCTAATTTCCTCCCTACACTAATTAGGATTCCCCCTTGCCTGTAGTAACAGTGATCACAGTTTATACTGTGTACTAGTATTTGAGCAGCTGGAAGTCTTGACATAGAATAGGGAGAGGGAATTTTACCTCACTGCTACCTACTAAAACTCAGCATGCACACTTTGCTCCTCTAACTCCATTAGTCACTGTGCCTTCGCTGCCGACCCCTAGCCCACATCAATCACTCAGTCATATTAATGCTTAATGTGTGCAGAGAACTCTACTAAGTGCTTGGGAGATTACAATTCAACAGAATAGGGAGCCACACTCCCTTCCTACAAGGAGTTTACAGTCTAGAGAGTGAGAAAGAAATTAATCTAAACAAATTATGGATATGTTCATGAGTGCTGTGGGGCTGATGGGGGGGTGAATGAAGGATACCAATCCAAGTGCAAAATTATATCTGGCCTGGAACTTCCTCCCCCTTCATACATGACAGACTATTACTCTCCTCACCTTTAAAGACTTACTAAAATCACATCTCTTCTGAGGCCTTCCCCAATTAAAGCCCTCCATTTCCCTTACTCCCTCCCTTTTCTGCATCACCCTTGCATTTTGATTTGTATCCTTTTATATAATCCACCCTCACAACATTTACAATCTATAATTCATTTTAATGTCTATCTCTCCCTCTAATTTGTAAGCTCCTTATGGGCAAGGAACATTTCTACCAACTCTGTTATAATAATGTTGGTATTTGTTGAGCACTTAATATGTGCAGAGCACTGTTCTAAGCGCTGGGGGAGATACAGGGTAATCGAAAGCCATTAAAAAGTACAACTGATTAATTGACTGAAGTACATGCAGCTGGATGCACTCTCTGAATCAAGAGCTTCCACTCTTTGTCTGTTCTACAGAGGTCAATGGGGAAGGATCACCAAACTCACAAACTTGGTCTTAGCTGGTCTGACACTCCTCTCAACTCTAGGAGTTCCATAAAGGTCTATCTTAAATGGCATCCTGGTTCTGCCTAGGCAGAGTGGTTAATCTTTGACAAAAGAGTGTTCACATGTCAACAAAACAAATGTCTAATGGAAGATTCTACTTACTACCGAATCAAGCAGACAATTCAGGTTGCCAATAGAAAGGGATTTGGAAAAGATTGAAAGTTTGATGCCAGTATCATCATTTCTAGTGAGACTCAAGTCCAATCTACCAGTAGTATGGAGTTTTTATAAAGTACCCTGCACTGAGCCCCAAATGAATCAAAAATATTTCAAATTAAGCTTGGGTTCGAAGCCTCAAAAGATGAAAATAACTTTTTACCCTTTTGAGATGACACTTCCAATAGAGTGTGCTTTTTGCAAAATGTTGGGAAAGAAAAGATTACTGAATAAAAGGAATGAACACTTTTCCATTCAACATTCCATCTTCTCTACTCATTTCACACAGGCACTCTCTACATTTCGGTGCAATTTAAGTATTCTTGTGTAAACATGGATTATACTACATCAGAAACTAAGTTAGCTATCTCAAGAGACTTTGTATCTCTGGTCTGTGTAAGTAAGCAGATTAATTCCTAGATGGAGCATTACCTAATGCATTTCCAATTCGATTTTTCTTTTCTTCTCTCTCATGCCAGGTTAGAAAGTAGGATTATTTCTCTAATTTAACAAATATTCTACCTTTTTTATGTCTTATCAACCCTCCTAAAGCCACTATTACTACCAAATTTACTGGCTTTTAACATGAGAAATGGCTAAGATAAGAGATCTTTAAATCTTCCAGCCAAATAGCATAGGAAAGAATGACTAATTTCTGCAACATTACTATAACAGAGGCCTCACAATTCATGTTTCAGCCTATAAGCCCATATCTTATCTTTAAAAATTTAAGAAAAGATCCTTTTTCATTTGTGCTTCATAGAAAAAGCATTGTATGGAAACATGAAAAGGAATCAGTCTGCTATTTATTTTTGATTACACCTGAACCTGGGCTGGTACCTGACTGAACGTTTTAAGTAGAGCATTTCCTTTATTTCCATAACTTTAACTATCCAAAAAGTATTTAAACTCTTCTAATCACATGATACTTTACCCATCTGTTCAGAGAAATTCAAGAGAAAAAATTTGGAATGTAAGATTTAATTTTTTTTAAAGTGTTTTTTTTACACCATATATACAATTTTCTAAATATGAGTAGTTATAAAGCCAGTTTTGATTGTAGAGGCTAGCCTTCTAAATCATTTTGATAGTTGAAGTAAAATTAATCTTGTGGAACATTAGCACCATAAGATTAAAAAATATGATGGAAGGAAGGAGAGAGACACAAAGAGACAAAGAGACGGGAGAAGACATAAGCGAGGATAGACAGTTTCCAAAGTAGTTGCTGAGTTTGTATGGTATACTAGGCACCATAGTAAACGCTGGAGTAGATAAAAGTTAATCAGGTTGGAAACAGTTCCTGTCCCATGTGGGGCTCACAGTCTTAATCTCCATTTTACAGATGAGATAACTGAGTCACAGAGAAGTTAACTCACTTGCCCAAAGTGATTTAGCATAGAAATGGCAGAGCAAGGATCAGAAACCAGGTCCTTCTGTCTTCTAGACCTGTGGTTTGGCTTTGTCCAGCAGGCCATGCTGTTTCTAAATTAATTATTAATAATAATAGTTATATTATTAGGTCATAAACCTTTACCACTGATAGCATAGTAACTGTAGGTATTGGCCTACTTGCAGAGATGCGACAAACTCAGCTCTCCAGCCCTTTCCAACAGACCAACAGTATGGCTAATTTTCAATACAGAATGCAATTGAAATCCACCTTGCTCATTAATACAGGTAAATGAAACCCATATTAAGGGGACAACTGTAACTGATCTATGTGGAGCACATAGCAGATTGACTAAGTTCATATCTATAGAATACTTGGAAAACAGTCCCTAAAGAAGTATTTAAATGAAAATGTTAAGGAATGAAAAATATACCTCCCATTTTCATGGGTCTTAAAACTTTAACATTTGCAATATCAAAATTGCCCATTGCTCCTACTACTCTTTCACTCAATATCTGCTTTGGAATTATTCAACACCAAAATCCTACAGAGGGAGTTCTAGGCCAAGGACATAAAAATTATGAGGGTTTGCCAGCATGCAAACACTATGCAATAATTAGATCCCAGTAAGCAAAAGTTCTTAGCTAGGGCAGGAACTATGTCCCAGTACATTTTTCCCTAAATTACCAATGGAATTACCAATGAAATCATTTATTCTGTCACACCTCACCCTCTAAAAAAGAACTGTTTGTGTCCTAACTTGCAAATGATAAGAATGACTAAAGAGGCACAGCCCATTACAAAGGATTTACAGACACACACCTTCTTATCAATATCAACCTCCTATCTCCTAGACTTCTAAGGACAGAAATATGAGGCTACAAATAACATTCACAACCCAATTACTATGCCACTGGCTCATGTTATTGTGTGCTATATTTGCATTTGACTGACTGTCCCATATAGACTGTGGAGCTAAAGGACTAGTCAGATAGCTCCTCTCTTCCAAGATGTTCTCCAGACTATTTGTACTTGTGCTTTATCAAAGGGTTTTATCAGGCCCCTGCATTGAAAGGGTCAATATTACTTGCCAAGTTGGAATTTTTGTGAAATTCCTTAATTTTCTGTTGTTAATCCATCAAATGGGACCTAATGAGATTTATCTCAGTCTGTAAGGAAAAAAAAAAGACTCCGAGGATAGAGAAGGAATTGGGGTGGGAAATGAGTGTAGGGGTAGTGCTTGTGAAAATTTATCTAACTATATAAATGCTGGTCCAAGTTTCATCTGATTCTGATGTCAATGGGGAAAAAAATACCTCAGGAAATATATCCCTCTATTTGTTTTCATTTCAAAACTGTTTGAGGTTGACAAACAATTGATTTGGTTTAAAATGTTACCATATTTGCTAAAATTGATAGCAAACCTTCACAACTTTTGCTGCCAATATGGGAAAATTTACAGTAATATTAAGTAAAAGGAAAACAGAGCTAGAAAATATTTTGAAGTAAACCTGAAAAACAAATTTCATTGAATTACCATCTTTGCAGCACTGGAGCAGTATTTCTTCAGAAAGGTTACTGTCATTATATATTATATTCATCTATTGTTTTGGGCCCCTTAGTCCTGATAGTAATTTTCACTATTAATGAGCCTTTTATGGAATTGAATTCCCAAAACCTGTCCACATGTGGCATAATTTTCCACAAATCTGAAGCTCAGCAACTTCTGTGGTGAAATGTACAACACTTAATCACATCCCTAACACCTTAAATTACATCTTGTCATTCACATTCTGGACTGTAACTAATGCTTAAAGGAAAATCCCCTTGAAACTATGCAGATGCTTTAAAATTGCAAATAATACTGATAAGCAACATGGCCTAGTGGAAAGAGCATGGATTTGGGAGTCAGAGGACCTGGGTCTAATTCTGGCTCTGACACTTGTCTTCAGTGTGTCCTTGGACAAGTCACTTAACTTCTCTTTGCCTCAGTTTTTTCAACTGTAAAATGGGGATTAAATCCTATTCCCTCCCATCTAGACTATGAACTCCATGAGGGTCAAGGTCTGTGTCTAAACTGATACCCTTGTAACTATCTCAGTCCTTAGAACAGTGCTTGGCACGTATTAAGCAGTTAATGAATCCTGTAATAGTAGCCATAATAATGATTTGAACTCAGAAGAGATACTTACAACATAAATGAAAGATTAAGAAGCCATGTAATTAGCAAATTACAGTAAAACAAAAAAAAGAAGCACAAATCTTTTTTCTAGTCCAAAAAGCGCTCATACAAACCATAAGTGGAGTGAACCTTTTTTTTTACCTGAGGGAAAAGTACCTATCTGCAAGAGGTTCTGAATCACTCTATTAGTGGTATTTATTGAGTCCTTACTGTGTGCAGAGCACTCAACTAAGTGAAAGGGAGAGTTTGTTTCAATGGAATTGGTAGACAGGTTCCCTGTCCTAAAGGAGCTTACTAGCATTTATTAAGATTTATTCAGAGTAGGACAATTTTTAAAAGTCTACAGAGATGAGTCCTTAACCTTTCGTTAATGGAATTCTTTCTCAATTTATTACCAACTCATTTTTCCCTGCCAACATTCCTGCCCTGATGGTCATTTTCCAACCCCACCCCAGGAAGCCCCTTTGGTCAGAAGTGTGCTAATCTTCCTATATTTGCTGCCTTTGGCATCTTTAACCCTCTTGCTGCTGCTTCCTGCCCAGGTTCAGAAAAAAAAACACCTTGAAAAGAATGTCAACAGTATAAAAATGAAAAAAAGATCACTTTACTGAACTGGAAAATGAAAGGGTTTAGCCCCGTGAAAATTCTTCATACAGGCTTTTGTGATCATAAAAACTCCAAAGAAAGAACCCCCTCTAGTCATTTTTCAATGAAAAACAAACAGAAATTTGATATAGTTTTCCTGCAGTCATCTAAAAGTTGAGACAAAAGCAAATGGCAAACTCTGGGTCCTCTTGTCATGAGACAACAACAGAGATGCAAAAACTGTAAAAAATCCCTGTACCATTCCCTTAATGTTGTGAGCACAAGCATGTATCAGTTACATGATTTTGAACAGGAATAAATAGACTGAACTAACCATTTTCTTTATATCTTCTTCCAACTCCAGTTCTTCAGTGGTTCATCAATTCATTTTCAAGAAGCAGGTAAAGCAAACTTGAGACTGAATGCCCTGTAGATGTGCACTCGCAGAAACCCCTACGATATTGTCAGGCACATATAACAGTTCAAAATTAGGTGCTGGACATAGAAATGGACATCTCCAAATAAAACCATACCTAGAATTGGGCAGATCAGGAATAGGGGCCATAAGATCAACTGCCCTGGACTTCATCACCCCATAAGTGAACCTTCACAGAGCTGCAATCGCATGGGACAATAAAGAGGGGTCAGGAGAGTCCACGAGTCTCAGTTGCTGTGCCTTGACTTCGTTCTGTATTTCTTAGCTGTCTTACAAATTGGCATCTCTGCATTCAAGGAGATCTCCTCAGGAGTGGATTCAGGGGCTAGCCAGAATCTTTCCAAAAGGATCAGGTACATCCAGGATGAGGAGTGGGAGATTTAAGGACATCTAAATGTCTGTTTCTTCCCTAGGTTACAAACACTTTGACGGCAGGGATCGTGACTATTAATTTGAATGTATCATACTCTCCCAAGTAGTTAATACAGTGATTTGCACACATTAAAAGCTCAATAAATGGCATTGATCAATAAGTTTTAAGACACTGCCCAGCTCATCTTCCTGCAGAAACGATCTGGGCATGTCACTCCCCTTCTTAAACACCTCCAGTGGTTGCCTATCAACCTCCGCTCCAAACAAAAACTCCTCACTCTAGGCTTCAAGGCTCTACATCACCTTGCCCCTTCCTACCTCTCCTCCCTTCTCTCTTTCTACTGCCCACCCCGCACGCTCCGCTCCTCTGCCGCCCACCTCCTCACCGACCCTCGGTCTCGCCTGTCCTGCCTTTGACCCCTGGGCCATGTCCTCCTGCGGTCCTGGAATGCCCTCCCTCCTCACCTCTGCCAAACTAATTCTCTTCCCCTCTTCAAAACCCTACTTAAAACTCACCTCCTCTAAGAGGCCTTCCGAGATTGAGCTCCCCTTCTCCCTCTACTCCCTCTACCGGCCCCCCTTCACCTCTCAGCAGCTTAACCCTCTTTTCCCCCCATTTCCCTCTGCTCCTCCCCCTCTCCCTTCCCATCCCCTCAGCACCGTACTCGTCTGCTCAACTGTATATATTTTCATTACCCTATTTATTTTGTTAATGAAATGTACATCACCTTGATTCTATTTAGTTGCCATTGTTTTTACGAGATGTTCTTACCCTTGACTCTATTTATTGCCATTGTTCTTGTCTGTCTCCCCCGATTAGACTGTAAGCCCGTCAAAGGGCAGGGACTGTCTCTATCTGTTGCCGACTTGTTCATTCCAAGCGCTTAGTACAGTGCTCTGCACATAGTAAGCGCTCAATAAATACTACTGAATGAATGAATGAATCCCACAGTCCAAAAGGGCCCCTCACCAGTTATTTGCCTGTATTCTCTAATAATGCTCCTGATTTTAGGTATTGCTTCAAAAGTTTAACCTTTTGATTCTAAGATCCTCATGATCTGAGAGGGTATCTTGTTATCTTGTGCTTCCTTCATAAAATTTACAGTGTCTATGAATTTAGTGTTCAGTGAAAGCAACAAGTGTTCAATAAATAGTGTGGTTGGCTAGGTCATCTAACCTTGGCTTCGCCTACATTGTTCTTTCCTGGTTCTCCTCCTAACTTTTTGATTATTCCATCTTGATCTCTTTCACAGACTCCTTCTCTGCCTCCCATCCTCTAATGTGGGGTGCCAAAGGGCACAGTTCTGGGTGTCCATCCCCTTTTTCAATGGTATTTGTGAAGTCCTGTGTGGACTAACTGTTGGAGTAGATATGAGCTACTCAGGTTGGACATAGTGCCCGTACCAGATAGGTCTTTCAATATTTCAGATGAGGTAACTGAAGCACAGAGACGAGGAATGATTTACCCAAGGTTATATGACAGACAAGTGGCAGAGTTAGAATTAGAACCCAGGTCCTCTTACTCCCAAGCCCATGTTCTTTCCACTAGGTCACACTGCTTCATTCTCCCCATCTCCTCCCACTCCCTGGGTTTGCTCCCATGGTTTCAACTTCTATTCCTACAAAGATGACTCCTACAAGTACCTCTCCTGTTCTGACCTTTCTCCTTCTCTTAGGTTCCCCCCAAAATTCTATTCCACACTTTTCACTAGGAAACATGGGAAGAAACACATAATGAGATGAAGCTGTACCATCTCATCCAACAAATGATCTCACTTTGACCCTCACACTAACTTTGCTATTAAGCAAAAACAGGCACATTTTCAAATATTGATTCCAACTAATGTCTGATCCTAACAGGCATGATCTTATCAAGGCCCCACTATAATAGAAGGAGTGTCAGAGTTAAACAGAATTGGCTTGATAAGATCACAATCTTCCTCACAATGATGTGATGGTATCACAGAGTGAGGATAGTATTTGGAGTAATTATCATTAATAGATACTGGCAATGGAAAGAGCAGGCATGGCTGGGGTCTCAACAAATTTGTGTGTGATAAAACAACTTTGGAGTGCCTCATCATTTTAAGGTATTGGCAATTCTGCGAGCTGTTTTTCTAACTTAGTCATGATGGCTGAAAGAAGACAGGTAAACAGGGAACGAATGGTCTGTTTTTGCATGTTATTATTAGGTAATGAAAATTGTCTATTGTAGTCTCCCAAATGCAATTATTTGCCATTTTAATCAGTTTAGTTATTTTCATTCATTAGTCCAATAAATTAGTTAAAAGAGATTTACTTCTACCTCCTGGAAAAGTTTAAACATTTTCAGTTTGGAATCCACCAGTCATTAATCTGATACATTTGTCTTCATCACAAGGAAAAAGAGAGACTGTTTTTATTTCAAAATCCTTTGATCTTTTTCCTAATATGCTTCAACCGTATTATGCAAGATCTCTAGGTGTGTATGGGGAAAAATGGACAAAAATTACTTTTTTGACCTTTTTAAATTATGCTCTGGGAGTTCGTAATTAACTTATTCCTTTGCTTCTTTGTCCTAGTACAAGAGCACACAAGCACCACAACTCAATGAAGCCAGAAGCATGAGGCATCATAAAAACAAACAAAACAACAGCATGTCTTTCATAGAATTCTCAATACCATTTCAATGAACATTTAATAAAAACAATAACATTTAGTAATAGACTTCTGCTTTCCGCGAGACCTTTTGAGGGCATGCATTTTCATTTCTATGTATTTTATTTCATATTCTGTATCACGTGATATAAAGCTAAGAACTGTACACTAATGTTTTTACAGTTTTCAGTACTCAAATAATTTAATCTTTCTAAACCTCTTCTGTAAAATGCGAATGAAGATATCTGCTCCTTCCTACTATAGAAGAAAATTTTGCATGACCCACAGTTAAATCATAAAACAACCAACCTTAAGAATGAATTAGCTACTCTGTGAAAAGTATTTCCATCCCTTTAAAGAAGTCAATGCTAAAATTGTAAAGCTTGGTTACTATTACACTGCTGAATTATCATCGTTATAATTCTTCTTTTTTTTTTTTTTCAAATAGATACACCCAACTTTCCTAACGGGAAATAACCAGTATTTTGGTCTAAAGGTTTGTTTTTTCAACTGTGTGATTAATTACAATGTACTGAAATCTTTTTGATAATCACAGAGGATGAATGCATCTCTCCAAATCAGCAGTACACTAAGAACCTTGAGCGCTACCAGTTAACACAGTAAGGCAAAACAGCATTCTACACTTCCTATCTTGTCTAAAAATAATACAGTCATTGACCTTAACCTTATCTAACTGGTCCAATCATCAAGGTCAAACACAGTCATAAACAAATCCTGTGTGTCCACATGCTGACTGGGCACGTACATGCATATAAGCTTTATATGTCCATCTGAACATCCATATTGCCTTCTTGCCGGCAATGAAGCAGCGTGGCTCAGTGGAAAGAGCACGGGCTTTGGAGTCAGGGCTCATGAGTTCGAATCCCAGCTCTACCACTTGTCGGCT
Source organism: Ornithorhynchus anatinus (assembly GCF_004115215.2). Classification (NCBI taxonomy): domain Eukaryota; kingdom Metazoa; phylum Chordata; class Mammalia; order Monotremata; family Ornithorhynchidae; genus Ornithorhynchus; species Ornithorhynchus anatinus. Next base: position 67,392,818 of record NC_041731.1, on the reverse strand, counting down.
GTGTGACTGTGGGCAAGTCACTTAACTTCTCTGTGCCTCAGTTCCCTCATCTGTAAAATGGGGATGAAGACTGTGAGCCCCACGTGGGACAACCTGATTCCCCTATGTCTACCCCAGCGCTTAGAACAGTGCTCGGCACATAGTAAGCGCTTAACAAATACCAACAAATACCAAAAAACAAAAAATGTGCTTACTACTTTTAGTCAAATGAAGTAATATTATTTCCTTTATGCCAAGGAACCGGCTCCCAGAAATTTCAGAAGGCAGAGCTTGGAAAATGCAAAGACTTTTATGTAGTACATTAAAAATGCAGAGATTTCTGTTTTATTTTCTTACACATACATATTCACCCCCTTACTGAACAGTTAAGGAAACAGAAGTAAATCCCAGGCTGAGCTTTATCAAGAGTATATCCTAAAAGGTTATTTAGGGGATACTTAGCTTCTTTACCTTTACCAAGGAAGAGGGCAACCAATTAGGGAGTGCTTAGTCCTCAATCAGCCCTGGGCAATTGCTGATGAGGAATGGGTACTGGAGCCCTTTCCAAACAGTTAGGACCACTTCACACCTGAATAGTCTGGAAGATGAGAAGATAAAAGCAGTAGGTGGAGTTCCCCAAAGCCAATCTTCCAACACCTTCTCTATTCATTCATTCATTCAATAGTATTTATTGAGCGCTTACTATGTGCAAAGCACTGTACTAAGCGCTTGGAATGAACAAGTCAGCAACAGATAGAGACAGTCCCTGCCATTTGACGGGCTTACAGTCTAATCGGGGGAGACAGACAATGGCAATAAATAGAGTCAAGGGGAAGAACATCTCGTAAAAACAATGGCAACTAAATAGAATCAAGGCAATGTACATTTCATTAACAAAATAAATAGGGTAAAGAAAATATATACAGTTGAGCAGACGAGTACAGTGCTGAGGGGATGGGAAGGGAGAGGGGGAGGAGCAGAGGGAAATGGGGGGAAAAGAGGGTTAAGCTGCGGAGAGGTGAAGGGGGGGTGGTAGAGGGCGTAGAGGGAGAAGGGGAGCTCAGTCTGGGAAGGCCTCTTGGAGGAGGTGAGTTTTAAGTAGGGTTTTGAAGAGGGGAAGAGAATTAGTTTGGCGGAGGTGAGGAGGGAGGGCGTTCCAGGACCGTGGGAGGACGTGGCCCAGGGGTCGACGGCGGGATAGGCGAGACCGAGGGTCGGTGAGGAGGTGGGCGGCAGAGGAGAGGAGCGTGCGGGGTGGGCAGTAGAAAGAGAGAAGGGAGGAGAGGTAGGAAGGGGCAAGGTGATGGAGAGCCTTGAAGCCTAGAATGAGGAGTTTTTGTTTGGAGCAGTGGTTGATAGGCAACCACTGGAGGTGTTTAAGAAGGGGAGTGACATGCCCAGAGCGTTTCTGCAGGAAGATGAGCCAGGCAGCGGAGTGAAGAATAGACTGGAGCGGGGCGAGAGAGGAGGAAGGGAGATCAGAGAGAAGGCTGACACAGTAGTCTAGCCGGGATATAACGAGAGCCCATAGCAGGAAGGTAGCCATTTGGGTGGAGAGGAAAGGGTGGATCTTGGTGATATTGTAAAGGTGAAACCGGCAGGTCTTGGTAACAGATAGGATGTGTGGGGTGAACGAGAGAGACAAGTCAGGATGACACCGAGATTGCGGGCCTGAGAGACGGGAAGGATGGTAGTGCCATCCACGGTGATAGGGAAGTCTGGGAGAGGACCGGGTTTGGGAGGGAAGATGAGGAGCTCAGTCTTGCTCATGTTGAGTTTTAGGTGACGGGCCGACATCCAGGTGGAGACGTCCTGGAGGCAGGAGGAGATGCGAGCTGAGCTCCTCTTCTCCCTCTACTCCCTCTACCACCATCCCTTCACCTCTCCGCAGCTTAACCCTCTTTTCCCCCCATTTCCCTCTGCTCCTCCCCCTCTCCCTTCCCATCCCCTCAGCACTGTACTCGTCTGCTCAACTGTATATATTTATTACCCTATTTATTTTGTTAATGAAATGTACATCGCCTTGATTCTATTTAGTTGGCATTGTTTTTACGAGATGTTCCTCCCCTTGACTCTATTTATTGCCATTGTTCTTGTCTGTCCGTCTCCCCCAATTAGACTGTAAGCCCGTCAAACGGCAGGGACTGCCTCTATCTGTTGCTGACTTGTTCATTCCAAGTGCTTAGTACAGTGCTCTGCACAAAGTAAGCGCTCAATAAATACTATTGAATGAATGAATGCGAGCCTGAAGGGAGGGGGAGAGGACAGGGGTGGAGATGTAGATCTGCGTGTCATCTGCGTAGAGATGGTAGTCAAAGCCGTGAGAGCAAATGAGTTCACCAAGGGAGTGAGTATAAATGGAGAACAGAAGAGGGCCAAGAACTGACCCTTGAGGAACTCCAACAGTTAAAGGATGGGAGGGGGAGGAGGCACCAGCGAAGCAGACCGAGAAGGACCGGCCAGAGAGATACGAGGAGAACCAGGAGAGGACGGAGTCCATGAAGCCAAGGTGAGATAAGGTATGGAGGAGGAGGGGATGGTCGACAGTGTCAAAGGCAGCAGAGAGGTCAAGGAGGATCAGAATGGAGTAGGAGCCATTGGATTTGGCAAGAAGGAGGTCATGGGTGACCTTAAAGAGAGCAGCCTCGGTAGAATGGAGGGGACGGAAGCCAGATTGGAGGGGGTCCAGGAGAGAATGGGAGTTGAGGAATTCTAAGCAGCGATTGTAGACGACTCGTTCTAGAATTTTGGAAAGGAAGGGTAGTACGGACTGGTCTATATGATGGAAGGAATATCAGTCAGGTGCTGCTATAATGAAGCCTCTAACAACACCTGATTTAGGTTAGATGCAACATCATGATGCATCATGATAATTCTATCTTTACCTTCTACTCTGCCACGGGTTAAACTGAGGGAAGAAACCAAACCTTGATAAAATTCATCAATGCATGTAAAGCTATTTACTATGTGGATGAGCCGGTTATTGCCCCTTCACACGTTAAGGAGATTTATTGGAAGAGAAAACATTACCACAGCGTGAGCATGGAGGCTGTCTGTGATGCCAACAGCCTCATCACAAATGTTCCAGTATCCAACATGTACCTAAGATGTGTTCCTTTTTTCCCAGACTGCTAATCAGGGCATTGGTACCTGATAGTGGATGATTGACTTCAGAAATCAAGATTGAATTTATTCCCTCAGGCACACTGTTCCACCAGATCAAAGACTGCACATTTGGCATCCTGAAAATGCAATCCCACTGCTCTTTCCTCTCAACTCTCTGACACAGAAACCAAAGACAATGATGCCTATAAATCTAGGAAAAGGTCGCAAAAGGGGTAGAAAAGATTGTCGAGGGTGGCCAGGGGAAATTGTGAATAAGGGATTTTTTTTTGAATAAAGCCTTGTGAAAGACAGTTTTGGGATTGTCTTTCCCGCTCTGTAACCTCATAGTCTAATGAACCAAATGCCCAATTATAAACAAGTAGAATTCAGAAAACTATATTTCCTACAGATTAAAGAAGAGGATTAATTTATAGAATGATGGAGACATTGTCACACAGGCTTAGACCTGTATTTTTACTAATGGTCAGTAGATCACAATCTGTTCACAAGTTTAGCAAAGACATAAAAGGCTTAAAATATTTTTAGGCTGTAAAATATTTGCTTGTAGCATTTATGAGCAGAAAGCATTTCTTCATTAAACTATTACAGATAGAACTATTTCAGGTATATTTTAGAGGATCTATTGATGTAAAAATTCTGAAAGAAACAGCAAACAGCTCATAAAAGAGAATACAGTTAAAAATAATAATTATCCACCCTAATTTAATATAGAAAACAATATTACCAAACCATTCAAATCTATAAAAATAATTAATACCCTTGGGAATTATATAGTTTATACTCCTGTTTGCAGTATGTTCCTCATATACTGAATTATTCATATAAAAGTAAAGACACTTTTCTTACTGCATTATAAGCTGGTCCATGTTCTAATTTTTATTACAATTATTAGTATTACGATTATTATTTGCATAAGTTAAAAACTTTGTGCAAAGCATCATAGTAAGCATTGAGAAAAGGGGAAAATCCATCATCGGAGACCTAAATCTCAGAGTATTATTAAAATACTGAATATCGTCTAAATTCAATATATATGCATTAAACCTGCTTACGAATTGTCATGAGAACAAATTAAATTAATTGGGCAAAATCAGGTTCAATCATCTGCCCAACCCCATCAATTGGAAAAATATTTTTTTCCCCCTTTCCTATCTCAACTTAAAGAATTTTTGCACTGGGGCAAATTATGTGGAGTAGTTTGGAGGGGTTCATGATAGGAGTTGTCTTGCTAATTTATGCCTCTCTCAACAATGAATGGCTTCCTGACTACCCTGGTTTTTCAAGCTCTTTAATTGAAACATTGATTTACTGTTGCCCTTCCATCTCCCTCCTCTGATTGGTTCCCTGAGCAGGATCTAATAGTTGGGAAAAAAATCTACCTTTTGAGTTCCCCGTGGCAGTGATGCAATCCCCTCCAGTTGAGATGGGGAGGAGGTGCTTCTGGATCTGAGAGAAAGGGACTGGGGGGATGAATGGGGCCATTTATTCTAGCTCTTTTCTCATCTCTTCTTTAACCCAAGGTTTCCCCAAACCACCAACTAGGCTCCTTTCCTGAATCGTACATACTCCAATGCTAATCCTGACTCAGTTGTATGACATAGGGCAAGTCACTTCACTTCTCTGTGTCTCAGCTACCTCATCTGTAGAATAGGGGTTGAAACTGTGAGCCTCATGTGTGCACAGGGACTGGGTGCAACCCAATTAGCTTTTATCCAACCCATTTCTTAGTACAGTGCCTGGCACATAGTAAGCCCTTAAATACTATAATTATTATTATATCAGGACCATCTCCCCAGTCCTCCCCATCGTACTCAGCACCCACTGGATTCTGTTTCTCATGGCAACAGGCACTCTCAGTTTTCCAGATTTTCTGATAATCAATGAATCGTATTTACTGAGCTCTTACCATATGCAGAGCCTTGTGCTATGCTTGAAAGAGTACAATGTAACAGAGTTGGCAGAAACGTACCCTGACTAACTGCCAGTCTCGAGCTCTCTCCAAGCACTGTTCTAAGTGCTGCTAGATACAAGTCATTCAGGTTGGACACAGTCCCTGTCCCACACGGGGCTCACTCTCTTAATCCATATTTTACAGATGAGGTAACTGAGACCCAGAGAAGTTAAATGGCTTGCCCAAGGTCACACAGCAGATATGTGGTGGAGCTAGGATTAGAACCATAGGGTTTACCAAAGCACAATCAAAAGGGCACACCAAATTGATACACTTCCTCTGCATTTTCCCATCACACTGAAGATTTCACAACTAAGTTTAGCCCTGTTCTCAATTTGTGGGAAACTTAAATAATCAGAGGCACAGGAAAGATGGAACATTTTTATCACTGAGAGTGAAGCACACTTTTTATTTTTTGAACACGATGATCACATCAGATTTGCAGCCCATTAGTCAATCAGTGGTCTTTATTGAGTGCTTACTGAATTCAGAGCATTGTACTAAGGCTTGGGAACATACAGTACAACAGAATAAGTGGATGCAGTCCCTGCCCACAAGGACCTTACTATAGAAGGAAATAGCCCCAGGTAGGCTACTAAGCCCCTGATCCCCATGGCAGAACAGGGCTGTGTAAATAAAAGTACTCGAGACTATTCTATTGTAAATTTTTTTTCTTATTTATTGGGTTGGCAAAGGATCGGCTCCTCAGCTTGTGTGCATAGGAACATGAGCACCAAACCTGAGCAGGAACCTCCCCCTCACCACCTCCCTCCTTCCCCAACCCACTCTTGAACTTTTTGCAAAATGCACTCACACATGGGTGCAAGCACACACAAACACCCACACACACACAAAAACATACACACACCACCTTCTCCCTCCCCACCATTATTTGCATTGGTGGGCCCGCCAGAAACCTTTCCTGAAATACTGAACAGCCAGACCAGGGGTATTCACCATGCACTATCCCGACTGAGACTGTAAGCTCCTTGGGTGAAGGTGAAATGTCTACCAACATTGTACTACTGTACTCCCCCACGTACTTAGCATAGTGCTCTGTACACAGTAAGCACTCAATAAATGTGATGCATTGATTCACTGAGACTGCTTAGAGTCCCTGGGATGCCAGGCCTGCAAGGACAGTCATTCATTCAATTCACTCAATCATATTTATTGAGCACTTACTTTGTACAGAACACTGTACTACATGCTTGGGAGAGTACAGGGCAACAGTAAACAGGCACATTCCCACATTGAGCTCACATTCTAGAGCCTGAGTTTCCAAAATGCACATTCCCCAGCCTGCCCACTCTGTCTTTTAAGCAGGCAAGCACTAGACATGGTGTTTCAAAAAACAGAATCCAAGAATGGACTTCACGGGGCTTAAATATGTCTCTTTTGGCACCATGGAAAACTTACTTTCCACTTTGGTCCTTATTAGGTTTGGGTTTACAGTGATCATCATCTTTAGGTGTCATTCAGAGCTTAGTATTTCAATGGTGGAATTGTTTTTTCCTATAAATTTCAAAATCAAAGATGTTAAAAGAGCACAGGCTTGGGAGTCCTTAGGTCATGGGTTCTAATCCTGCCTCCCCCACTTGGCTGCTGTGTAATCTTGGACAGGTCACTATACTTCTTTGTGCCTTAGTTACCTCATCTGTAAAATGGGGAATGAGACTGTGAGCCCAGTGAGGGGCAGGGATTGTATCCAACCCGATTTGCTTGTCCCAACACTTAGTACAGTGCCTGACAAATAGTAAGCACTTCACAAGTACCAGAATTATTATTATTGCCACTATGAATACAGGAAACACAAAAGCTACCAATTCTCAAACTGTCCATGTTAATGAGGGTGTCAAGGGGTGTATGCATGAATAAAATGGATTGAGTGGATGTAAGTCATTGAAATAAGTGAGAGCTACAGCATGGGTTTTCCTTAAAACAAGATTTAACTACAATACAGTATTTGCATCTAGGTGTACATATCTGTGAATTCATGCAAAAAAATACATATATCTATATATCTATGATATATGTACATACATACACATATATGTACATATATGCATATATATGTATGCATGTGTGTATATATATGCAAAATTATGTATCCCATAATTTGAGTATACATATGCATGCATATGAGAATACTCAGTTTAGTATATTACAAAGTGATTATATTTATCATAGAAATAGACACTATATTTATGGAGTTTGGGCCAGAAAGGAAATGCTTTGAAAAGGCCCCAGTAAACCTGTCATTTTTACTACAGCATATTTTCTTTGTGATTAAACACAGACACTGTATTAACACAGCAATAAAGTCCAAGTTACCCACCAGAACACAGAGATTCAGAGTTGAGAAAGGAGCCACTCTCTATCAGCTAGGCCTCAGAAGGGGCACATTTGCTTGTGCTTAAGCCACAGTACCTAACTCTGGTACTATCCCTGGTATGTAAGGTCACCACCTACTCTTCATCCTTCCAACAGACAACCTCTGTGATTTTAACTATGTCTTCCCTTTTGTTTATTCATCAGTAAACGGACTTGGGGTCCGTTTTTTACTTTCAAGAGTAATAATGCTTTTATTTTGTGTCTCTAAATTATATGCTATTTATTTGTAATGAGTGAAAACAGAAAAGGAGGAAAACAATCTTGTTACCTACTGTTGTTTATTTTTGCCCATATGCACTTGTACGCTCTTCTCAGCACTTATGCATAGACAATTTATTCAACTGTACATGAAATTATTTATTGTGATTATTTTGTTTGTAAATACTTTTAGGTCTGTTTCTTCCATTAGAGTGTAAGTTCCTTGTGGGCTGGGGACATGTCTCTTCCTTTTGTGCCTCCCATGTGCATACTACAGTGCATTTCACCTTCAGTAAATGCTCTAATACCCCCTCAGGGTCTCACCTGGAGAGTTTCCAGTACTCTACCAGTTTCAACTATGGGAGGGAGAATCAAGCAGGGGTACACCCATCTCATTCCTAGCTTGGCCAATGGCTAGAGAGTGGAAGGCAATCTGCTACAAGTCAAAATTTCCTGTACTGGGCAGTAACATCAAGGAGAGAGTCAAGGGCAGTGATTCAAGTTTACTGTGCGAAAGGAGGGAGTGGTAAACCACTCCCATATTATTTACCAAAAAAAACTCTATAGATACACCACCAGAACAATTGCAGATGAAGGTGGGGTGTTTCGGGAGATGTGTCCACGGTGTAGCTATGGGTCGGAGACGACTCAAGAGCATAGGGCAAGGCAAATGTTATGCTACTACACTAATTCCCCTCTCAAGACTGCACCTAGAGGATTTCCAGTACTCTACCAATCTTGGCTATGGAAGAGAGTCATGCAGAGTCATACCCATTCCATTTCCAGCTTGGCTAGTCTAGCAGTGGCTAGCAAGTGGAACGCAATTTGCTACAAGTCAAAACTTGCTTGCCCTGGGCAAAGGTGCCATGGGAGAGAATTGAGGTTGGAGAAGACTCAAGCTATTGTGCAGAAGAAGGCAGTGGTAAACCATTTCCATATTTTTAACAAGAAAACTCTACAGATACACTACTAGAGTGTGGCTCAATGGAAAGAGTACGGTCTTGGGAGTCAGAGGACACTGGTTCTAATCCTGGCTCTGCCACTTGTCTGCTGTGTGGCCTTGGGCAAGCCTTTAACTTCTCTGTGCCTCAGTTACCTCATCTGTAAAATGGGGATAAGGACTCAGAGCCTCTCGTGGGACAAGCTGATTAGCTTGTATCTAACCCAGCGCTTAAAACAATGCTTGGCACATAGTAAGTGCTTAACACATACCATAATAATAATTATTATTAGGATGATTGCAGATGGAGGTGGGGTGTTCTGGGAGAGATGTGTTCATGGAGTCGCTTTGGGTCAGAGACGACTCGAAAGCACAAGACAAGGCAAAACTACACTACTTCATAATGTCGAAGTGTTTCAATTGCTCAGAGTTACTGTGAACAACAAAACCACATCTGTATTTTACTGAAGTGACTACACAGCTGAAATGAAGCCCATATTTTCTGCTTGAACTCATAAAGTTTGATGGAATGATTTTTGATGGAATATTTTATGAAAGTTTTTTTTTAATTCAAAAGAAAATTTAACATGCTTTCTCTTCACAAAAGCCCCAACAAATAACATATATGTATACAGATCCTGACTGGATTAGCTGGGCCATATGAGAATGAAAAGCTTGCAAAATGAGACATCTTGACAAAATATAGTTTCATATTGCTGTAATATGTAGCTATAAAACTATCCAAACTACCCCTGTGCTTAGTTCAGTGCCTGTCACATAGTAAACACTTAACAAAAGCCATTAAAAACAATCTGAAGCAGCACTGTCTAGTGTTAAATGCACAAGTCTGGGAATCAGGAGGCCTGCGCTCTTATCTTGGCTCTGCTACTTGCCTGCTGTGTGACCTTGGGCAAGTCACTTGTCTTCTCTGTGGCCTCAATTCCTTAACTGTGAATTGGGGATTAACTATCCATTCACCCTCTTCCTTACACTGTGATCCCCATGAGGATAGGGCCAGTCTGTGTCTGACCTGGTGATACCATATCTGCCCCAGCTTTAGACACAGTCCTTGGCATGTAGTAAGGTGGTTGACCATCCATCTCTGCATCAAACACAAACTCCTTACTATCCCCTTGAAATGACTCAATCACCTTGCCCCCTCACTGATTTCCTATCTTGCCTCACTGATTTCCTACTACAACATAGCTCTTCTAATGCTAACCTACTCATTGTATCTCCATATTAGCTGTCTTGCTGCCAATTCCTTGCCCTGATTTCTTCTGTGGCCTGAAACTTCATCCTCTTCCATATACAAAAGACCACCACTCTCCATACCTCCAAAGCCTTTTTAAAATATGTCCTCCAAGAGACCTTCCTAACTTTACCCTCATCACCCTTACTTACTCTCCCTTCTGCACTGTCTATGCACTTGGATCTTTAAGCACTTCATATTCAACTGCCTTCTCCTCCTAGCACTTAGGTACATATCTGTAATTTATTTTAATGTTTGCCTCCCTCCTCTAGACTGTAAGCTACTTATGGGCAGGGAATGTGCCTTCCAACTTTGTTGTACTGGACAATTCTCTGACCCAGTAAGCACCCAATTAATAACACTAATTGAGAGTAAGAACCTAACAAACCCTACAATTATTACTATTTCATTATTAATATAGATTTTTCCAAGGTTTCTAATGGAAGTGGAAAAAAAACAAAATAATCTGGAGATTAAACTGGATTCTAAAGCTTATTCAGAAGGTCACTAACCTGGACTAGCTAAACACAGAATAGAGAACCAATATCTTAACTGCAGCCTCAACCTAGGGTCTTCTGCCAGTACCAGAATATCACAATCCAACTATGTCATTGGGAAATCTTACAGAAAAAGCATAACATTTGGCACTGAAACCTTAAGATCCCATTAAAGGGTCTCTGCTGTGTTCCTGAACTAGTCTCTTCCCCAAACGGCACACTTTACTCCCACAGACTCTCTCCACAGCCATTTTGAATCCTCTTTTCCTTATCAGGCTGATACAGACCTGCATCATCCTCTTCTCCTTCTGACAGGGGCTACAATAATGGTGGGGGTAGGGGAGAGTATGCTACAGCTGCTCATTGTTTCATTTCACAAAACCCTGCCACAGGGCTCAGATTAACACCAAAAAATAGATGGCTGCAACCAAGGGAAAACATTTTTCAGAATGCCTTCACTTGATTAATGAAGGAATGGCATAGACCACTGTTTGACTTTCATCATGTGCTATTCATTCTTTGCCTCTTCTCTTCTTGGAGTATCAGTAGAGATTTGGAATCATTTGGAAATAAGCTCTTCCTTTTACAGGTTGCCATACCCACCAAGTTTTAAGAGAATACCCCATGGATGAAAACGTCTGGTTCTTTACTGAAAATATTCAACTAAAGAAAGACTTTCTTTTCACAAATACTGAGCTTTCTTAACGAAGGCAAATGTTATCTTGTCTTTCTTTAGAAACTGTATTTGACAGATACTTGGGTACAGATGCTAATCTGAAATACACAGGCAGACATCACTACATATCTTAAAAAATAGGACTAATATGCTTACATGTGCATGTGCAGCGATTGGCTTAAGGAGATAATGTGTAATGCACACACATCTAAGATTAGAATCAGACACCGAGGGGCTTATTTTAACCCTTACCCATAGCAAAGCTACTGAACTATTGCTATCAGCAGGAGTTACATATACAGAAAGATGGTCAAAAATGGTCCTATGTATGAAATTGTTGTCAAATACCCCACAAGGATATTTTGGATATTAACTTTAAATCACTGTTTTCTTCCTTGTGAACTGTCTTGCATTTTCCCTCATGTTTCCTGTTTATGTCTCTCATTTTTGCTATTGTTTGTTAAATTTACTTCACACTGCAGCAGGATCCAAGGTGCCATAAATGAGTGAAGAATTGGGTTATCTTATTAAAGCATGTATTTTCGACTAACCTGATTAGAAATGCATCAGACAATGTGAATTATTGTCCAAACTGATCAAAATCTACGAACAGAGATAAGCTCGATGATGAAGGATTCCTTAAAAATATACACTATCGAGAAAGTGAAAGGATTTAAAATGACTGCCTACTTAACCTTAATTTGTATATTTAAGAAAAGGTGACTTAGTTTTCTAGGTTTACTACTGCTATTGAAATATCTGCTTGGATTGTAAATCCACTAGTTAAGGGCTATCTGAGTACTGGATGCTAAGAATGCCAAAGGCAGTCAATGAATGCAATAAAAAATATGTTGAGGGTGATTCTAACTTGGCAGAGAGAAGTGCATTAATAATAATAGCAATAATAGTAATAGCAGTAGTATGTGTTAAGCACTTACAATGCTTCAAACACTATTCTAAGTGCTGGGGTAGTTAAGGTAATCTGGTTGGACACAGTCCCTGTCCCAAATGGTGCTCACAGTCTTAATCCTCATTTAACAAATGAGGTAAGTGAGGCATTGATACGTTAAGTGACTTGCCCAAGGTCACACAGACAGGCGGCGGAGCTGGGATTAGAAGCCAGGTCCATGCTCTGTCCACTAGGCCATGTTGCTTCCCAATTGTGTACACTATATTATCACCATTTTCTGTTAGGGGTCAATTTTCTGTTAAATCACTACACTTTAGGATGATACTATTGACAATAAGATCCAGGCAGATTCCCAGAAGAACAACGCATCCTTCTGCATCTTTTGGGTTTAAAGAGGAGGTTATAGGAGCTCACATAAAATACGGACCCCCTGTTTGCTACAGAGTTTTTGAAAGTGACTTCTGAATGGCTGCACTGCTAAGGAGAGGCTTAGTTGCCCAATGACATGTGTGGGATTTCAAAGTCTTGCAGAAAGAACTTTATGATTGCAACTTGAGAAGGAAGGGGATCTGAATCCCAGCTCCTCAGCTGAGCTGTTCTGCACATGAACTAATTCATCCCACCTTCATAGCATGTGCTTATATTTACTGCATTTATTCATTTATTTAAATGTCTGTAAGACTGTAAGCTACTTTTGGGCAGGGAATGTGTTTACTAACTCTGTTATATTGTACTTTCGCAAGTGCTTTAGTTCAGTGCTCTGCACACAGTAAGTGCACAGTAAATACTACTAATAGATTAATTGATGAGTTGAGCTATATTTCTACCATATGGCTTTGATGTTACACAAAACCTCCAAAATGTTGTTAGAAGCATCAAAAGGGTATGATCATAATAACAAAGAAAATGAAGTGACACCTTCTGCCTGAACTGCACATCTCCAGTTTAATAGACCTGGGCTATAGCAGTACTAAAAATTTGCAGCCATCCTAAGAAGTCCTATGGATTACGTTACAGGGCATCAAAAGGAAATCTATAACATTGCCTAGTGGAGCAAACACAGGCCTGTAAGTCAGAAGGGCTGGATTCTAATCCCACCTCTGCCACTTGCCTGCTGCATGTTCTTGGGCAAATCACTTAACATCTTTGTCTCTCAGTTTCCTCATCTATGAATGGGAATTCCCTCCCACAAAAACGTTGAATCCCATGTGAGACAGGGATTGTGCCCAACTTGATTATCTTTTCCTTACCCCAGTGCTTAGTATGGTACTTGGCAAAGAGTAAGCACTTTTTTACAATACCATTATTGTTATTACATGTGCACAATTCTGCAGGTATTGCCAGGATTATTGCCAGCATACTGCCCTGCATTGGTCTTAACTGCCACTGCCAATTTAATAAAACACATACACTCACACACACACACACACACACACACACAAGTATATTCATTTACATACTTAGCTATCTAGACATTAAGCACTCAACAAATATAATTGATTTATAGATTGACTTTAATATAAATTAGATATGTGTATAAGTACTTTGGGGCTGAGGATGAGGTGGATAAAGGAGGCAAATTTTAGTGTGTGTGTGACACAGGAGGGAGTGGGAGAAGTAGAAACGTATGCCATATAAAGGAATCTTTTGGTAGGTTGCAGACTGATCACCCAGGCATGTGCAATGGCAGTGTTGAGAGGAAGAATCATTGTTCCTGAAGGCCTGTTAGCCCCATGTCTAAGAAGAGCCAGAATCTAACCATTCCTAAGGGAGACAGACACACTCAGTCAATGATGAAATTTGCCAACTATTCCCCAAGGGGAGCAAGGTACAATTAAATAGATTATAAGTCACCACACCACCTGAACCTAAGGTTTTCAGTGAATGAACCTGGCCTAAGCCCAATTAGAGGAGTCAATACATTTGTCTCCTCTTGGAACAACTCTGCTCTTAGGGATCCCATCAATTCAGTATAAATCTGACCGATCTTATCCACAAAGTTAATAGAAAATTGCTCACAGTGGGTGATTGCCACCTCAGTTTCCAAGCAGAGACGGATGGAATTCCCCAGATGGTTTGTCACTTAGAGGAGCAGTGCTGGATGAAACTCCAGAGGCAATATTTTGGGTGAAAACTCTTCCTTGGTCTTCACCCAGAGAGAGAGAGAGACCATTGAGAGAGACCTTAATACCCTCTCTGTTGCAAATCAAAGTACAATAGATGAAATAAGGGCCCTGAAGCTTTCCCTAATTGTTTCATGGATTATAGATCTTATGATTCCTAAATTGACTGATGAGTAAATCAGCAATGAATAGGCTCCTCTCTCCTTAATGTACTGGGGAAATAGTGTTCCATTATTATTACTATTAATAATAAAGAGTGCTCACCAAGAAACAATGGGTGGGAAAGTGATGGTTGCTCCTTCTGCATTTTGATCTTTATTCTTCCCCAGGCTTCTACCCAGGCCAAGGGAGAATAAGGAGCTGCCATTTAGCAACTACCAGGGAATTGTCAGCATCAAAGGTTTTGGAAGTCTAAAGACCTCTGCATCTGGTAGAACATAGGACAACTCATCCTGGAAAAATAAGTATATGCCTTCTCCATGTCCAAGAATGATAACAAGAAGAAGAAGAAGAAGAAAAAGAAGAATTATATTTGCTAAGGCCTTACTATGTGTCAAGCACTGTACTAAGCGCTGGGGTAGATACAAGCTAATTAGAACCCTCATGGAATTCACAGTTTAAGCAGATGAGGGAACTGAGGCACAGAGAAGTGAATTGACTTGCCCAAGGTCACACAGCCAGTATTAGAGCATACCTCCTCATGCTGCTCATTTGCTTTGGTGTTTTTGTTTTTTATGGTATTTGTCAAGTGCTTTAACCAAATACCAGGTGCCAGGTACTGTACTAAGCACTGGAGTAGATACCAGAATCACATGGGGTTCACATCTTTCCACTAGGCCACGCTTCTTACCTAATTTGGACTGGTTAAGGAGTAAGGAAAGATCTAAGGCATGGATTATCCCAGGTGGTTCATAAAAACTGTGTTGTTTTTTTAAGTTGTCATTAACAAGCAGCTTCCCTCCCTTCTTCCTCAGGCCTCACTCAGCCTTCTGACCTACCTGGAGTAGCTTTATGATCTTCTGAAATTGTCCAAAATCAACTCAACGATACACTGCATTTTCAATCTCAGAGCCATGTTTCTGTCTAATCCTCCATCTTCACCTTTTACTCCTGAGTTTTCCTGACTAGGCCCTCTTTTCCTTTTCTTCCACTCCCTTCTGAGTCACCCTGACTTGCTCCTTCTATTCATTCCCCCCACCCTCCCAGCCCCACAGCACTTATGTACATGTCTGTATTTTATTTATTTGTGCCTGTCTTCTCCTCTTGACAGTAAGCTTGTTGTTGGTGGGGAATCTGTCTGTAATATTGTACTCTCCCAAGCACTTAGTACAATGCTCTGCACACAGTAGGCACTCAATAAATATGATTAGCCATCTTTTTTCTCATGTGTTATGTCCTCTATTTGCTAAATTCCCTTCAGAGAAATTTGAAAGAGCCAAATTTAGGGGAAAACAGAAGCAGGCTCATAGGAGTAAGAAATAATCCCAGACAACTATTTTGAGATGTATTTTTTTAATAGTAAGCGTGAGAAGGTAGTTAAAATGGAAAGTTAAAAAAAAAGACTGAGTCAAATCACTGAACTCCAAGGGAATGGATTACAGAAATGGGAAATTCTCATTCACTGTTCCCAGGCAGCAAGAAAAATGTCCTGCAGGAAAACATAATAAACCCTGGGAAGTCTGCAACCTCCATAACACTTAAAATCTCAACAAAACCTCAAGAAGAAGCATGGGCTAACAGAAAGAGTACAGGCCCTGGAGCCAAGCAGACCTGGGTTCTAATCCTTGTTATGTCTACTGCTTGGTCTGTGACTCTGAAAAAGTTACATATCTTCTCTTTGCCTCAGTTTCCTCAACTGTAAAATGGGCATTAAATACCTCCCTCTTCCTTAAACTGTGACACCCATATAGATTAAGGACAGTGTCCAACTTAATTAACTTGTATCTAACCCAGCACTCAGAACAGTTCTTGAGACATAGTAAGCTCTTAAATACAATTTTAAATGAAAAAAATCAATAAAAAAGAAAAGCAAAAAGTGGAATCAGTATAATGGGGTTTCGCTACAATTGATAATATTAGTCGGCTTGGTGGAATGAAAATCTCACTAGTGTGTGGCACTTAGGATTTCCCATTCACATTAACTTTATAGGAATGTGCATATTTTCACAATAGGATGAAAGTAATTAGGCTAAATCTTTTTTTACTTGTTGGCATGTAAAATATAAAGAGTTGGGTGCTAGTGCAATGGTGCATCCATTTAAATTCATGAATTTGACAAATCATGAATGGTGAATATTGTTATTATTTCAAATGAATTGAATTCCTGGGCACTAATCAGAAAATATGCTGGCCTTGCCTTAATAATGTTGGTATTTGTTAAGCGCTTACTATGTGCCGAGCACTGTTCTAAGCGCTGGGGTAGACACAGGGGAATCAGGTTGTCCCACTTGGGGCTCACATTCTAAATCCCCATTTTACAGATGAGGTAACTGAGGCACCGAGAAGTTAAGTGACTTGCCCAAAGTCACAAAGCTGACTTCATACTCTTACCATCCAATGTAGAAAGAGATTCATCTCACATGAACATAAACATCTCATTTAGACTGTGAGCCCATTGTTGGGCAGGGATTGTCTCTATCTGTTTGTGGAATTGTACATTCCAAGCTCTTACAGTGCTCTCCACATAGTAAGAGCTCAATAAATATGACTGACTGACTGAATGAATGAATGGACACACAAGCAGTCTTTTACAATTTAAGCTTTGATGGATGGCACTTAATACTATTTCTAACATTTACACCTCTTTCAGCTTTAGAGAACATTAGTTTAAACTTTATAGTGTTACTCTCCTCATTGCACTAGTTTTGGAAGGTGAGGGAGATGAGGCCCTCAGGAGCCTCCAAAAGCTACAGAGAAACAGGAAATATTTTTATAAACTCCATTAGACAAGGAGAACAATTTTATGGAGTAAAATGACAGTTTTTAGAGGTTGCAGGAAGCAGAACAAGATAGGCTGGAGCGAATCACCATGGAGGGTTGATGATTCCAATTAATGTGCGAAGAAGTAAAATGTAGCTACACTCTGAAACTCTATGGCTCAATATCAATTAATCAATCTAGTTATATTACTCATCAATAATTGAACTCATAATTCTGTATAATTTGGGTAAAATAGAGTATTTAGCCTTGGTTCTGGAAGCAATTTCCCATTTATAATTTCAATGGGGAGAGCTGGAGTTTAGGGACAACTATGGGAAAGGGAGTTCCAGACATAGGGGAGGGTGTGATCAACAGGTTAGCTGCAGGAGAGATGAGAATGTAGTCCACTGAGTGTGTTAATTTGAGAAATATGAAACAGGTGAACTGGGGCATTCTGGGAGAAGAGGGCCGATTAAATGCTTTAAAACCAATGATCAGGTGTTTCTGCCAAATGTCGAGAGAAGTGTGGTGTAGCCAGTGGAAGTTTAATTTGCTCAATCATATTTACTGAGCACTTACTGTGTGCAGATCACACAGTGCTCTCTCCCTAAATGCTTGGTAGAATACAATAAAATAATAAACAGTCACATTCCTGGCCAATGAATTTACAATCTAGAGGGTGGGGAGATGCATAAATATCTGAATTTATGAATAAATAAAATTTCAGATATTTACAAAAGGACTGTGACATTTAGAGGGTGGAAAAGCAAAGGGAGCAAGTCAGTGAGATGCAGAAGGGAGTGGGAGATGAAGAAAAGTGGGGCTTAGTCTGGGTAGGCCCCTTGGAGGAGAGGTGCATTCGACAGGGCTTTGAAGAGGGGGAGAGTAATTCGACAGGGCTTTGAACAGGGGTTTGAGGAGGGGGGGCATTCCAGACAAGAGACAAGGTGTGGGCAAAGGGTCTGTGGCAAGACAGGCAAGATCAAGGCACAGTGAAAGGTTAGCACTAGAGGAGTGAAGGGGGTGGGGTGGGTTTAGAAGTAGAAAATTGAGGTGAGATGGGAGTGGGAAGATGGTGGAGGGCTCTAAATCTAATGTAAGGAGTTTTGGTTTGTTTTGGAGGTGGATGGGCAACCACTGAAGTTTTTTTAGAAGTGGGAAAGCATGTACTGAGTGTCTTGGTAGAAAGATGATCCAGGCAGCAGAGTGAAGTATGGACTGGAGTGGGGAGAGACAGGAGGCTGGGAAGTCAGTAAAGAGACTGATGCAGTAATCCAGGCAGGATAGTTTGGGTTATTGTATTAATGTGGTAGCAGTTTGGATGGAGAGGAAAGGGTGGATTTTAACAATGTTGTCAAGGTGGGACCAACAGGATTTAGTGATGTGCTAAAATATGTGGTTTGAATAACAGAGAAGAGTCAAGAATAATACCAAGATTACAGGCTTGTGAGAGAGGAAGGATGGTGGTGCCATCCTCAGTGATAGGAAAGTCAGGGGAAGGACAGGGTTTGGGTGGGAAGATAAGGAGCTCTTTTTTGGACATGTTAAGTTTGAGGTGACGGGGCACATCCAAATAGAGATGTCTTGAAGGCAGGTGGAGAGATTCAAGATTGGACAGGGGGAGATGTAGATTGGTTATTTTCCACATAGAGGTGATAGATGAAGCAATAGCAGCAAAAAGGTTCTCCAAAGGAGTGGGTGTAGATGGAGAATAGATGGGGACCCAGAACTGAACCTTGAGGGTCCCCCCACAGTAGAGGTGGGAGGCAGAGGAGTATCCTGTGAAGGAGACTGAGAATGAAGAGCCAGAGAGATCAGAGGAGAACCAGGAGAAGGCAGAGTCAGTGAAGCCGAAATTGGATAACGTTTCCAGGAGAAAGGGGTGGTTCCCTAGTGTCCAAGGCAGCTGAGAGGTCAAGGAGGATGAGGATGGAGTGGAGGCCACTGGATTTGGCAAGAAGGAGATCAGTGGTGAACTTTGAGAAGGCAGATTCTGTGAAGTTAAGGGGACAGAAACCAGACTGGAGGGGGTTAAGGAGAGAATTGGAAGAGAGGAATCTGAGACAGTGGGAAGTTTCTGAGGATTGGGGAGACCAAGGTTGGTCAATCAATCAATAATCAGTGGTATTTATTGGGACTTCCGTGTAGTAAGCACTTGGGAAAGTATAATTCATTTGTGTTGGTAGACATGATTCTTGTTCTAGAGGTGCAAAATATGCATAAAAAAATAATTTGGCAGCAGAGTGGAGAATGACCAGGAGAACAGACAGCGTTGAGGCAGAGAAGTCAATGAGGAGGCTGATGCAGTAAAGTCAGGACATGCCAAATGCCTGGTGCATTGTTAATGTGATGACTAGATGATGAGAAGCATGGCGGCCTAGTGGCAAGAGCACGGGCTTGGGAGCTAGAGGTTGTGAGTTCTAATCCCAGCTCCATCACTTGTCTGCTGTGTGATCTGGGGCAAGTCACTTAACTTGTCTCAGTTACCTCATCTGTAAAATGGGGATTGAGACTGTGAGCCCCATGTGGGAAAACCTGATGACCTTGTATTACCCCAGTGCTTAGAAAAGTGCTTAGCATAAAGTAAGCGCTTAACAAATACCATAATTATTATTATAACTGCCTATATTGATACTACATTAAATTTACCTTCAATTTATTTGTAGCTTAAGTGAATAGTATGAGAAAGGACATCTCAATCAATCAATTGTATTTATTGAGTGCTTACTCTGTATAGAGCACTGTACTAAACACAACACAACACAGAGACATGTTTCAGACTGGAGAGTACAACACTGCAGGCATGTTACAGACAGGGTAACAGATACATTCCCAGCCCACAGTGAACTTACAGTCTAGAAGGGGAAATGAATACATGTCCTTTTGGCTTTGTAGGGAAAGTTTCCTGCATTAGGGGAGATTTTGCTAATGAACTTGAAGATTGGAAATTAGGAGATCTGAAAATGATTTGACATTTGGCATGGGAGGCTCAATTAATTACTATGTTAAATTAATTAGTGTGCTGAATCTCATGAGCCAACAACTGTGAGTCTGAACTAAGCAATGCTACTTAGTTTGGCATAAAGACCAATTTTAAAAAGAATTCCAATTTCAGATTTGATTCAAGGTTGAGTAAGAAAGGGTTAGTAGGTTACATCTCTTGCAATGAATCCTCTGGTAGTGAAATAAATAACATAGCACCACTACTAGTCCAAGTTAAAATGCCATTGAGAAAGGAATTTTGTACTTTTTATAAAGTTACGTCTGCTCAAAATTGAATATCAAAGATAGATATTTTGTCTGAGTAAAACAATCCTATTAGTTACTAAGATAACATGGTTCAAAGCTAATGTATTTTTCTTCAGTGCTTTCCCAGGAGTTTTTTTTAACCTTTGAAAAGAGTTTCAAACACTAGTTTAATATTACATGCAAAGAATTTTGCACTGATTAAAAAAAGTCTTTGTAATGTGCTAAACTTCCAGTCACAGTCTGTCAACTTAAAATCAATCAACCAATAATATTTAATGAGTGCTTACTGTGTTGCAGAGGACTACACTAAGTGCTTGGGAGAGTACAATACAACAGAGTTGGTAGACATGACCCCCCTAAACCATATGAAATCATGACTGGGGCCTCCAAGCAGAAGGTATTCATGACGTGACCTTTTTACACTAGTTCATTTAAATTAAACAGTAGTGTGTTAAAAAAAAAGGGTTGACATATCAGCTATCTCAAGTAAAGGAAACATTATGAATTAAACAATCAAACCTCAGAAAAGAAAATATGCACTCCCTGCTGAGGTAATAGGATTTGCTGAATAAAGAGTAAATAAATATTTATCAGTTATCTTCATTTAGTAAATATTTTCACTCCTTAAAAATAAGCAATGTGGGATTAATAAAGGAATTCCCATTGCAAAGACTAAAAAAACCTCACATCTTTGAAACTGAAAAGTGAGGGTGGAAACAGTTGCTCATGTAAAGTCAACTCCTTAAGTGGGATACGAATTTTGATTCTGAGTGAGGCAAGGGCTGGAGAAGGAGTTAAAGGGGGAACAGAAGTAAGGAGGAATGGGTCGCAGTTCCCATATTTGACTGCAAATGGCAGCAGTGTGAACAGTGCCACACTGCCACAGGGCCTATATCCTGTCCACATCTCGGGCTCCAATTGGTCTGGGTGAGACCAACAGCCTAGGAATGAACCAGGCCCCAGATGAGAGAGGTCTTTGGGAAAGATGGGCCAAGCAGGGTGCTGTGAGTGACTGAGGGGGAAAAGGGCTAGAGAAGCTCATCTCTTCAGATCCCGACATTTCCTGCACTAGGGATATCTGCTTTCACCACTGTCCCTGAGAACTGTTCCAACCTATGTTGGGCTTCTGCTTCCCCAACACCCTGGACCCCAAGGAACAGTGCCGCCTCCCAGCAGGAGTTGAAATCTAGGTTGGAGCACTTTTCACAGGTGGTGGGACAGTATTCATGAAGAGTGGACAGGGACAGAGGTAGGGTCCTGTTAGACATCCAGTAGTTCCTCATCTCCTGCCCAGTTGGCTATTGCAGGTTCCCATCCAATGAAACACATCTCCAACCATTCACATCAGACTTTGTTTATACTCCTCCCTGTCCAGCATACCTGGCTGCCTTGCCTTACCTGGGACCCCACCCTGGAAGGTGCTGACAAAGTTGGCATCATCTTTCTACCAAGACACTTGAGCTCTTTCTCAAGTGCAACTTGAGGATTCAATACCTATTCTCCCTCTTATTTAATCTGTGAACCTCTTGTGCAACAGGGACTGTATCTGGCATGATTAACATATCTATCCCAGTGCTTCATTCATTCAATCACATTTATTGAGTGCTTTCTGTGTGCAGAGCACTGTACTAATCGCTTGGAAAGTACAATTCAGCAACAGATAGAGACAATCCCTACCCAACAATGGGCTCACAGTCTACAAGACTGCTTAGAACAGTACTTGACACATAGTAAGCACTTAATAAATACTGCAGAAAAATTGAATTCCCATTTTACAGATGAAGAACCTGAAGCACAGAGAAGTTATATAACTTGCCCAAGGACACACAGCAAGCAAGTAGTGAAGCCAGGATTAGAATCTTGATCCTCTAGCTTCTGGGCTCATGCTCTTTCCATAAGGCCATGCTGCTCTTCAGTCATCTGCAGAATATTACTCCGGGGTAGTGATAGCATTCAAAGCCGGAACCTTAGTTTTGTGAAGTTTATACACAGCAGTGTTGGGATAAAGTGAAACAGAGGAGGGAAGAAAGCAAGAAGGTGAATTTATCTGCAGGAAAATCTGCCATCTTGGATTCTCTAACCTACACTAAACCCCAGGATGCCAGAGACGCATCCCTTACTCCTGCTAACCCCCATTCAATTCTGCTACTTCCCAGGGACAAATTCTGCATCTGTATTGCTTGATGTCAGAGCTCCCTCTCCAGACCCTAATATCTTTTTTTGGCTATGGATAGAGGAGAACATAAAATCTCCCCTAATGCCTGTCTGTCTTCCACTTAGATGTATGCTCCTCATGGGCAGTGGTAGTGACTACCACCTCTACTTACTATACTTTTAGAAACAATTAGTACAATGCTCTGCACACAGTAAGTGCTCAATAAATGCCACTGATTGCTTGACAAATTGAAAAATAATGAACCAGGGACACCAAGGGATTTATCCTGAAAAATGTCTGATTTTTTTTCAATTATTTATATTAATAACCCAAACTCTCTACAAAGGTTTCAAAATATACTTGTACTTTTAAAAGTACAAACCAACTAAATAAAAACCAATAGCATAAAATCCCCTAAAATAAAAATGACTATGCCAATGTAGCATTTCAGGATAACAACTTCAGTATTTCCTAAAAATGTCGATCTTCATGATTGAAGTTTGATGTACAAAATAGGCAGAAAATTGTACTGATTTGATGTAATGTAATGCAAAAGAAACTCTATCATTTATTTCGATAACATGCAGTTGAAAAATACTTAATAGTAAGTGTTACTTCAATAGATGGCAACAACTTCAAAGATTTTAGTTCAATGAACTATAGGTTGTGCTGGTATCTAATCGGTTGTGCTGATGTCTAATGTAGTAAAATAATTCTTTTTAAAAATGTGTCCTTCAGAAAAAGAAAAGCAAAAAGCAACCCAAACTTTGAGTCCAGGATCTGATTTATATTTAGAACTCACTCCGGCTATTAAACTATCCTTTGCCAGTATGTAAAATAAAGAAATTGTATCACTCAGAGTAATTATTATTATGTTATATGTCCATGCTCTGTTTGTTTTATAAGTTGCTTATGAGTTTTAAGGTGGGTAGACTGATCATTAATACCTTCAGTTCATTTAAGCCATGGGTAAATTGGATATTTCCTCTTTTGGACTTTTCTTGATCAATACAGGGAAGCAGATGAAAACTCCATCAGATTATCCCATTATTTTATGCATGTCATTGCTATGCAATAGCTTAGAACTTGCTTGACTATCCAATTTGCCCTTGAGAAGTTTAGTTTTATTTAAAAGAGTTTTCTATGCTAAATTTCTTAGAGGAAAACCTGCCTATTTTCTACCCAAGTTAGGATAGTTCATCTTATAATTTGGAATGTATTTGCCAGTATTTTTGTTTAGTTATTGTTGCATTACCATTATTGTTTTCAGATGGCACCGGGAATGCTGTTAAAAAAAGTCTTAGAAATACAAAATATGAAACTCAGAAATACATCCAACAAAAACACCATACCTTTCTCTTCCTTCAGTGCACCTCCTCTGCACACAAGATACCAATCTTAATTCCTCCACAACAGAAGAAGGACAGAAATTACGAGGCTAACTGTCTATGCTTTTACAGTTTCAAGTAATATTACCACAGAATAACTGATTTGTTTATCCATGCAAATTTCTGCATGTAGGCTTGAATGTTATGACAATTAACTGGTGCCATCTTCGAGTTGTTTAAAAATAAAGGCAGTTGCATATGTTATTACATGTGAACAGTATTAGCCTAGCTAAGCATATAAAGTGAAGACCTTATAAATTACCTTCCTAAACAGTCATTTAGCATGATTAACCCATTCACTTCTAAACTCTATGCAAATTACCCTCAAAAACCAGCCTCTTGGAAAAAAACCTCTGTTCACAGATGCCATCCCATACTGGCTTTAAGTGACTTCACTGGGTACAATAAAAGGTATTTCTTAAAGAATTACAAAACATATTTAAAGACTCAATTCTAAGCATAGACATACCGTAGTATTATTATTCAGGTCCATCTTCCCAGCAAAAGGTCCCCATGTTGTTCCAACCGGAAGCTGCTGACGACTCTGAATTTTCCGTTCTCCATCCTTCTGGAACACCTCCAACTCTCCTGCAGACAAAGAAAACAAGCCATGTTTGGAGTACTTTCACTTGTGCCTTGACAACAACCACCTCTGTCTTTGTATTTGTTTTACATACACAATGTTCTGGAGACCCATATAATGAGACTTAATTATGCTTGTAGGAATAACAACTGATCTTGTCATTCTGTGAAAAACTAAACCTTTTCCTCCTACTGTAATTATATTCAAATTTGGCTTATAAAGTCCCACTATTTTCTCAGATCTCTCTACTCACATCATTTTGTGAAAACCTATCAATTTGGTGAGTGTTTAAAAATCACAAATGAATATTCTAATGCTGAGAAAGGAAGCTAAAAATACCTGTAACGTACTAGATATTGGTTTAACATTCTTAATATTCCTAAATGTCAAATTTCCTGAAACTGGAAGAATAAAGGTGGATGTGTTTACTTAACAGTAGGGGATAGGAGCTTCTAGCAAAAGAGCATCCCACACAACTATTCAAGGAATTTTTAGGGGGAAAAAAAGTGTGATGTTTATGAATCTTCAGCTTTTCCTAATGCTAGGATTCCAAAGAGAATTGATCACACCTGCACATAGATGAGAATAAATATTCATAAATACTTGTACATAATATGAGTTTACCCAAATAGAAATTCTACCAAGAGAAACTTTGTTCTGATTTTTAAATGCACAAGATTGAAAAAAACTTGCTAACTTGAGATTTCCCTAAGTCTAGAAAAAAACATTTCCATGTCAGATGTATTGTATAGAAAAAACTCAAATGCACACAGCATTAATATTTAGTGTTGTTATATACAGTAGTATTTCATATTGTTAAAATTGGATTTTCATGAGGCGGCAGATCAATTGCTTCCTTTATTATTTATATCCCCATGTAACCTTGTAGTTGTGTTTTTGGAAAACACTGTGAACACAAAGCCACATTATATGAGAATTTGAGTCAGTGGGAAAGAGGAAGTCACTTCTAGAGGCTTCAGTTACTTCATAATTAAAAAAAAAACACTGAGACAAGTATTCAAGGGTAGTAGCTACTTAAAATAACTAAATTTATATGAATGTCTGTTTCTGTGGTTTTGTGTGTCTTCATTTCTCTACCTTTGTGTTTTGTCTGTCAATTTTTGTGTGGAAATACCTTGGTTTATGTATGTGGGAATATCACCAAATATGGATCTATGTGTTTCTGTCAGAGCATATGGTTCTCTGGGCCTTTATAATATCTCCTGTGCATTGGTGTGTATTGTCTGTGTCCTTGAATCTGGTATATATGTGCCTAAATTTGTGTCTGGGCTGAGTTAACCCTTATCATCTCCAACTTCTCAAAATTTCTTTACAGAACCAGTGCAGGAACGTCTGTACTTCCATGAGCAATTCATAGTTCACATTGGAAGAAGATGTCTCTGCAGGTGAACTCACCTATGGGTGTGCCTCTAACTGAAGGCTGAAAAGGAACCCATAGTCCTCATTAAAGCAGGAAGATGCAGAGATCACTCCTTGTTGTGCTGCTGTGCTTGCTGTTTGAAGCACCTGTCACTTTTTTTGCTATTTCCTTGTTGTTTCATCATCATTCCAAAGCTATTACTCAAAAACTGTTATGCTCTCAATTAATGCACAACCTGTTTCATCTGTGGCAAGGGACAGACACAAGATCCGGAGAGATATCTGAGAGGATCCTGGATGAGGGCTAGGATACCTTGGAATTTAGAGATCAGGAGTTGAGCAGAGGAGAAGTAAGGCTCTGTTCCTGAGGAAGAGAGAGACCTCTAAGAGATCTACTTCCTAATGACTCGAAGATGGTGAGACTAGAACTGGGATGTCCAAAGAGAAGAGGGGAAAGGATCAGAGGGATGTGACCCCGGGATACTTAGGAGGAAACAGAAAGGGACATTGAGTGGGGAGTGTCAAATCCCCTCTAGACCGTAAACTCATTGTGGGAAGGGAATGTAAGCTTAATGTTACATTGTACTCTTCCAGGTGCTTAGTAATGTGCTCTGCCCACAGTAAGTGCTCAATAAACATGGCTGAATACAGGATAAGGTGATTTGAACTGGAAGTGTTTTAATAATAATGATAATAATAATAATAATAAGCATGGTATTTGTTAAGTCCTTACTATTTGCCAGGCACTAAACTAACCGCTCGGATGGATACAAACAAATCAGGTTGGACATAGTCCCAGCCCCATATGGGGCTCACATTCTCAATCCCTATTCTACAGATGAGGGAACTGAGGCCCAGAGAAGTGAAATGACTTGCCCAAGGTCACACAGCAGACAAGCAACAGAGTTGGCAATAGAACCCATGACCTTCTGACTCCCAGGCCCGTGCTCTATCCACTCGGTCATGTTTTCACTGGTGCTGAACTAAGTACCCATTAAACACTGCTGAAATTTCAGACCTTGATGTCTGTCTTTGGAAGGGGCTGCAGGTGAAGCTCTGAGTGCTGAGACATTTGGGCCAGATAAATTCTGGGACAGGGAGGAAGCACTTTCTCCATAAGCTTCCTGCAGCCAGCCCTGGGTTGACGGCAGCAGGCTACTCCCTGATGATTCCTTTGACTCTGGGAATATGCCTGGACTTCAGTTGA
Source organism: Ornithorhynchus anatinus (assembly GCF_004115215.2). NCBI lineage: Eukaryota > Metazoa > Chordata > Mammalia > Monotremata > Ornithorhynchidae > Ornithorhynchus > Ornithorhynchus anatinus. The sequence goes on along the minus strand of NC_041731.1, from coordinate 67,365,891 downwards.
AGGATGGTGGCAGTGATAGGAGTGTAGAGACTTGGGTGCACTGAGTATAAACTGAGCAGGTTTGCCCAAACCCTTGTTTAACAATGATAATTATGGTATTTGTTAGGCACTTACTATGTGCCAAGCACTGTTATAAGCACTGTTTCAAGAACAGAACATCTGGAGAGCATAGGACCCAGCAAAGGCTGACTGGGATCATAAAGCGACTCCAGAGGGATCTTATAGTCAGGATTTGGGGCTGAGAACCCACAGTAACCCTACAGAGAACTATTAGGGACATGTCTGAGGCACATTTGGAGCAATTGCCACTCTTCATAGATGCATTGATGGCAGGCACAGGGCCACATAATATTTTTTATGATATTTGTTAAGCACTTACTATGTGCCAGGCACTGTTACAAGTGCTGGAGTAGATACAAGGTGATTGGTTGGATGCAGTCCATATCCCACAGGAACCTTACAGTCTTAATCCCCACTTTACAGGTGAGGTAACTTAAGCACAGAGAAGTGAAGAGATTTGCCCAAGGTGACATAGCAGACAAATGGCATTCTAAACCATGAATAGAACCCAGGTTCTTCTGACTTTCAGGCCTGTGCTCTCTCCACTAAGCCACACTACTTCTCATACTAGTGTCTATTATATACAGATTATATATATATACACAGACAATACAGAGCATATATAGGCAAATATGAATACAAATATATATATTTAAATATACATATAATTTCTTAGTTTCATGCTGGTTTGCAAATCCTAGCATCAATTTTGAATTGGCATCCCATCACATTGCATATACAAATATATATACTATGTAAATTGATTAGTTGCACAGGGTACAGGTTTTCATCACCCTCAATCTATAGATTGTAAGGGTCTTGTGTGCAGAAATCATGAGCACCAGCTCTATTATAATGTACTTTCCCAAACACTAAGAACAGTTCAACTGTTGATTGATTTTCCTGAATTGTATGATGATTTAAGGTTTGTTTGTGCTGTAACAGTTTTTCTGCACGTGAATTCTTCTCTCTCAATCATTTGTATTAAATCATTCTGGGCGAATTTTCTGAGTCATACCCACTGTCCTGATGGCTGACTTGTAAATTGTAACCCAGAAAAATGCCCATTCATCATTTACAATGGGGATTATGATTGGACTTTCCTCTTTCAACAGGCCTTTTCTAATTGCCAGGGTATGGCTATCCACAGTTAACTAAATCTTTGTCAACAAATGGGCTAGGCTAATGCTTCTTACTTTAGCTCAACACTCCTTCTCTGGACAAATAGAAAGAGTAAACTGAGCTGTGGATATAGAAAATATGTGATTTGTTAACAAGTGGTACTTGTGACCATCAAGAAGTTGGGAGAGGAAAAAAGGTAAGTGCCAGGTTTAAATTGCCCTTCATTTTCTTTATAGAGATTCTACTCCTTTTTTACTTTGATATCATTTGTATCCTCATAACTAGGGATTGTGCACAACCTGTAGAGAGATTTGGTTTTGACAGTAGAGGAGCTCATTTTCCAAATGAGAAAGCACATACAGTAGGTAATTATTTGCCATATGGAATGATTTAGTTGGTAACTTGACTGGATATTTGCCAGAAGTCTAGAGACTCCTGGACCGCCTGCTATATTCTGAACCCAAATGCATCTTGGTTTACTTACAAATGGAGTATGAAGTCTTGAGTTTTGTTCTTGCCACTGTTCTTTTAATAGAATTTCTGAGATTCAGTTTCTCCATCAGTCAGAGAGTGGTAGCACATATTAAGTGCTTACCATCAGACCAGTTTCATCCCACAAGCGGCTGACACTCTATTTTATCCCCATTTTGTAGATGGCAAAATTGAGACTGAGAGATCATGTGACTTGCTCGTAGTCACACAACAGACCAGTTGCAGATCTGGGACTCTCTTGACTCTCCATCCTATGTTCTTTCCTCCAGGCCACATTAGACCCATAGGCATATGGCCAGTTCATTAATGCAATAATATTTATTGAACGCTTACTGTGTGCAAAGCACTGTACTAAGCACTTAGTTGCTTTTTGTCCAGGTGAATAACTGTGCTACCTGAGGATTTTTAGATTCATAAGGATATTTTATTTGACATTATTTGACATCACAATAAGTCCAGACATCCTTTAACTTTTATACCAGGACCAGTGTCCAACAAAGTGAACTACAAGATTTGCCAAGCCAAGAATACTATTATGGATTGTCAAAGGAGCCCTAGATATTATGTGCAATTTTAAAAATTTCTTCAACTAAAATCATTATAATAAACAAAACAAATAATAAATTGCATTGCAATTTAATTAGCATATTTTAAATGCTGTTGACTTACAAGTGAACGTAATTATTTTTATGCAGTTTCTCGGTAAATCACCGGAAACCTAAGGAGATTTTGTGTTACAGGTCAACCCTCGTTGTGATCAATGTTGCAATAAAAATGGAGTTTCTTATTACATAAAGATGAAGCCTGAAGTATTTGCTTGCTTTTACACACTAAGAAACAGCTGTGTCTATGGATGTGTCACACTGAACTGATACTAGAGGAATCATCAGAATCTTTGAAAACCCTTTTAAAAAATAATTCAGCCTTCCTTTCTGCCACTGACATTTTTCATTTGAAAAGGGTTCAGGCTCAGTCAAACAGTGACTCCTTATCTGTACCTGTGGATTTACAAGCAGGCCTGTCTTTTAATGGATTAAGAACTACAAACTTAGGGCAGATCACCAAGTGATAACCAAATACCCTGCAAACTTCAAGGTGCCTATGACTCCGCATTTTAATTTAAGCAAGTAAAAGCTACACTTTATGAAGATCAGGTTAGAAAATGCAGTCCCTTCCTAAAACATTTAATCAACCTTTCCTTTTTATGTTTGACTAAGAATTAGGTGAACCTGAACTCTAAGAATTAAGTATATCCTAGTGGCTAGAAATCAGAACAACCTGGGTTCTAGTCACCTAACTTCTCTGTGCCTCAGTTATCTCATCTGTAAAATGGGAATTAGCACTTTGAGCCCCCTGTAGGACATGGAGTATGTCAAACTTGATTAGCTTGTATGAGCCCCTGTGCTTAATACTGTGCCTGGCAGACTGTAAGCACTTCACAAATACCATTTTAAAAAAAATAACAGAGCATGGAGGAAATGCTACAGTTTCTTAAAGATGCTACCATCATTACCTCTTCAAAAGAAAATTCATGAAAGATGACATTATAGAAATTACTGCAAATTTTCAGCATGAACTTAATCAAAGTACTCCTGGATCAAAAGAGAATATTGTCCACTGGAATCACAATGTGGCTTCAGATCACAACGGGCCACACTTGACATCATTTTCATTTCACATCAGACATAGGAAAAGTGCAAAGAATGGCACCAAAGCCTCTATACACTTTTCATACGCTTCTTCAAAGCATCCTCCTGACCATAAGCTCAACTCCAACTCTCTCCAACTCCAACTCTCTCCTAGACCCCCTCCAATCTGGCTTCTCATCCCCTGCACTCTACCAAAACTCTCTCAAAGGTCACCCATGACCTACTCCTTGTCAAATCCAATGGCTCCTACTCTATTCCAATCCTCCTCGACTTCTCAGCTGCCTTTGACACTGTAGACCATCCCTTTCTCCTCCACACCTTATCTCACCTAAGCTTCACAGACTCCATCCTCTCCGGGTTCTCCTCTTATCTTTCTGGCCGTTCATTCTCGGTCTCCTTTGCGGGCTCCTCTTCCCCCTTCCATCCTCTAACTGTAGGAGTTCCTCAAGAGTCAGTTCTTGGCCCTCTTTTTTTCTCCATCTACACTCACTCCCTTGGTGAACTCATTCGCTCTCACGGCTTCAACTATCATCTCTATGATGAAGACACCCAAATCTACATCTCCTCTCCTGTTCTCTCCCACTCCCTTCAGGCTCGTATCTCCTCCTACCTCCAAGACATCTCCACCTGTCTGTCTGCCCACCACCTAAAACTCAACATGTCCAAAACTGAGCTCTTCATCTTCCCTCCCAAGCCCTGTCCTTTTTCTGACTTCCCTGTCACTTTGGATGGTACAACCATCCTTCCCGTCTCTCAAGCCCGCAACCTTGGTGTCATCCTTGATTCAGCGCTCTCATTCACCCCACACATCCAATCCATCACCAACGCCTGCCAGTCTCACCTTTACAATATCGCCAAGATCCGCCCTTTCCTCTCCATCCAAACAGCAATCGTACTGGTACAAGCTCTCATAATATCCCGGCTGGATTATTGTGTCAGCCTTCTCTCTGATTTCCCTTCCTCCTGTCTCTCCCCACTCCAGTCTGTTCTTCATTCTGCTGCCTGGATCATCTTCCTGCAGAAACGCTCTGGGCATGTCACTCCCCTCCTTAAAAACCTTCAGGGGTTGCTCATCAACCTCCGCACAAAACAGAAATTTCTCACTCTGAGCTTCAAGGCTCTCCATCACCTTGGCCCCTCCTACCTCACCTCCCTTCTTTCTACTGCCCACCCTGCACCTTCTTCTCCTCTGCTGCTCACCTCCTCACCATCCCCCGTTCACGCCTATCCCGCCATCGACCCCTGGCCCACATCCTACTGCTGTCCTGGAATGCCCTCCCTCCTCACCTCCGCCAAACTAACTTTCTTCCCCTCTTCAAAGCCCTACTGAGAGCTCACCTCCTCCAGGAGGTCTTCCCAGACTGAGCTTCCCCTTTTCCCTCTGCTCCTTCTCTGCTCCCCCTCCACCCTCTGCTCCTCCCCCTTCCCCCCTTCACCTCCCCTCAGCTAAGCCCCCTTTCCCTCTGCTCCTCCCCCTCTCCCTTCCCCTCTCCTCAGCACTGTGCTCATTTGTATATATTTTTATTACCCTATTTATTTTTTTAATGAGGTGTACATCCCCTTGATTCTATTTATTGTGATTATGTTGTCTTGTTTTTGTCCATCTGTCTCCCCTGACTAGACTTTAAGCCCATCATTGGGCAGGGGTTGTCTCTATCAGTTGCCAAATTGTATATTCCAAGCGCTTAGTACAGTGCTCTGCACATGGTAAGCGCTCAATAAATACTATTGAATGAATGAATGATATGGGCAGAGAGCCTGTCCTCTAATTCTGTGTGTTGTACTCTCCCAAGTACTTAGTACCTTACTTCTGCACATAGTAAGCATCCAATAAATATTTGTGGCACAGTGGAAAGAGCATGGGCTTGGGAGTTAGAGGTCATGGGTTCGAATCCTGGCTCTGCCACTTGTCAGCTGTGTGACTGTGGGCAAGTCACTTAACTTCTCTGTGCCTTAGTTCCCTCGTCTGTAAAATGGGGATTAAGACTGTGAGCCTTACATGGGACAACCTGATTACCCTGTATCTCCCCCAGTGCTTAGAACAGTGCTCTGCACATAGTAAGCACTTAAAAATATCAACATTATTATTATTATTATCATTGATTGATTGATTTGACGCAATCAGGATATATGGGCTGCACAAATTTCTAAGCAATTTTGGTTGACTGCCCTGAAAAATTCATCAAGGTTCTGAGGCTTTTTCTGATAGCATGGCTGTCTGGGTTAGAGTTGATGGTGCTCTGCCTGATCCATTCCCCAACGACAACAAATAAAGGACAGAATGCAATAGTGAGCCCAATTCTGTTCCACTTATTTTCCATAGCCATATTTGAAAAGGCAAGTGCTAGATTGAGCTTCTGCCCCTTCGGAAACTCTTCTCTCTAAACAGATTCTGGGCATCATCTGGAGTTCTAGAAACAATCAATCATACTTACTGAGCACTTACCGTGTGCAGAGCATTATACTGAACGCTTGGGCGAGTACAATATAACAGAATTGGGAGACACGTTCCCTGCCCACGAAGGGGAGAGTGACATTGATATGATTAAATTGTTGATATGTACGTAACCACTGAAATGGTCATTCCAGAATCACTGTACAGAGATGACTGTGCCCAGAAGCCCACACTCAAGAAGAAATGCAAATAACTGCAAACCATTCACCAAATCAGTCAGGCATAATGGGCTGACTATGTCTAAGAAAAAAAAAATCAATCTATCATACTTATTGAGTGCTCATTGTGTGCAGAGCACTGTACTAAGAGCTAGAGAGACTATAACATAACAGAGTTGGCAGCCACGTTCCCTGTCCACAGTGAATCAGGTGATGTATCAGCCTACCCCAGGGAATCTATTCACACAACCCAAAATTTACTCTGACAATACAGAGCTAATTGCTGTTAGACCAAGTTCATTCATTCAGTCTTATGTATTGAGCCCTTATTGTGTTTCAAACAGTACAGTAAGTGCTTTGGGAGAGTACAATACCTGAAAACCAAATTAAGGAGACCAGAACATCCTTTAAGGGATTGTCAAATGGAGTGTGGAAGCAGCAAGGCATCATGCTGTTTGTACGCCAGACAAACTAAATACCTAAAAACCAAAGTGTTTTCCTACCTTCTCTATGAATAAGTGGCTTGGACCCCACCTAGCATTGGGTTCAGTTCCTTGAGCAGTTCCATCACTAATGGGCCATTCTCAGGATCAAATGGCTAGATGAGGAGATCATAGACAATGAAATTCTGGAATGTACAGAGTCTCCAAGCATGGAAGCTATACTGGAGAAGCTATGGGAAGAGAATGAGCTGCAGCGAGATATACAAATAGCTGTAGGGATAGCTGAAATTGGAAGACAAAGCAATGGCAGCAGAGGACACATTTTAAGGACACAGCGAAATGAAGTCTCAGGCAACACAGCAACCCAGCTGAAAATTGAGTGTTAACTGCTGAGGACAGACCTACGTGGTGTACTTATATCTGGAAAAAAGTGGTTCTTTTCAAACAAAAGCTTCCTTAGGACGAACAGACAAAGAGACAGTAGAGAAAATAGGTCAAACACTGTAAATATAAAGCATGACAGCACAAGCCAAGAGTCTTCCTTTTTTTGTATACTACATGGTCAGACTTGTGGGTATCGCATAGTACTTTTCAGTCATCCATGCATTCTTAAGGTGAATTTCACTGTCATTGGTGTCTTCTTCAAATCTGATGGATAATCCTACACATATTAAGATGACAATATATTTACACAAAAAACTTTCTTGTGAGTACCTGGGTACAGAAGGCAAAATAAGTTAGCACCCTTAAATTAGCCCTTCGGATAGGAGAAATCAAGACCTAGGCAATCATCAGCAAGTTCTCAGGTTGCAGGTTCTGTCAATAACAATAATAATTGATAACTGTAGTTTTTATTAAGTGCTTACTGTGTGCCAGGCACTGCGCTAAGCACTGGCATGGACACATGCAAATTGCGTTGGGCACAGTCCTGTCCCAAAGGGGTTCATAGTCTCAATCCCCATTTTACAGATGAGGTAACTGAGGCAAAAAGAAGTGAAGTGACTTGCCCTAGGTCACACAGCAGACAGGTGGCAGAGCCAGGTTTAGAACCCACAACCTTCTGACTCCCAAGCCTGTGCTCTACCCACTACGCCATGGTAAGTGGGAAGGAGATATTCCATCCAAGTACTGCTTCTTTATTTTCTTCACTGCTCCTGTTTCTCAAATCAGTATGCTAAAAACTATACAAAGTTATTTTCCTACTCAATCTTACCTTGAAGAGGCCCCAAAATGTAGCTTTGTATTTACTTGTTGTCTAATTACATTTTGAATTTACATACAGATTTTCTTCTAAGAAACTTGGGGACCTTAACAAACATGAATATCTCACTAATCCTCACAGAAGCCAATTGAGATATGGAGACGTATAATCTTCATTTTAAATACTGGAAAACCGTTGCTGCATAGTAGCTAAAGCATCATAGTGTTTGAGCCAGAACTATTATCTGGTACTGCTAACCGCATCAAACAAAAACTTCTACTTCTCATGAATGGCTTCAAGGCTCACCAACTCTCCCCACTTTATCTATCAGTTCTCTTACCTGCTATTCCCCAACCCAGTGTCTTCACTCCTCCCAATACAACTGTCTACCTGGGCCTCACTCTCATCTCTTCCATCTCCCTCCCCAACTATTTGCTGTTCCCTCAGCTTCAAACACATTTCCTTACCAAATCTGATAGATAATGGTTCTCCTCACATTCGAAACCCTCCCAAATATCCAGTCTCTTCAGCAAGTCGTCTTAAGTAAATTTCCCAACACCCTAAGCAATCAGTCAGTTGTAGCTTTTATGAAATTATCACCAGGCTCAGCACTCATTAATAGAGTGTGGACAGGGAACATGACTACCAAATCTCCCAAGCACTTAGTACAGTGCTCTGAACACAGTAAGTATTCAATAAGTGCAGTTGATTGATGAATGCTTATTAAATGAGAATTTGATCACTCTGTAGTTATGGATATTTATGTTTGCCCCCCAGTTAGAGTGTAAACATTTTTGACATAAAATGAGTCACTTTTTATTCTGTACTTCCCAAGTAGTTAATAGAGCACACTGAACCAAATGGGTGCCCAATAAATACTACTACTACTATAAATATTTGGTCCTAATAGTTGACCGTGATGCTGCTGATTAACGTCTAAGAGCTAGTATTATTGCAGTGAATTCTCACAACTGAAAATCATCTTCAGCATAGAAAACATGGGTAAGAATCTTCACTGAGCACGGGAAACAAAAAGCTAGTTGCCTTTTATCATTAAACTGAGTCAACCCATGTTCAATACAGACTTCACTTTTCTTCTGTGTACACCGCTTATTTTTGAGGTACTGAAAGAAGTCTTATTTTCAGCTAGCTGAGTTGGTTTATATGAAATATTTGAGACACAGAGCATAGACTAATCAATTTTGGTAAAAGATAATATTGTTAGTGCTGAGGGCTATTTCTGTTATCTTGTTGATAGAGCATACTTTTAAAGTCTGTGATTACTCAAAGACTTATGATAGCTTCATTGTAAAAGACACCTCAAGTCATGACTCACTACAGAACACGCCTTGACTTTTAAGATACGAGCCCACCTCTGTGGAGGAAGTGCCAAAACTAAAGGAAATAACTGGTACAAAATCCACTTAATATCACCAGTGGTGCCATGGAGAAGCCCCAAATGTTCTCAAATTGCTTTGGTTGCATTTCAATGAATCTTACATCCAATTTTACATTTCATTAGAAAACCATCAGCTGCAGCAAATTATGTTTCAATATTACTTCAAAGAAAGGAACCAAAAACATATCATTTACCACATTTTTAAGATAAAACCACACACTAAAAGGAACTTGCATACTATCGGAAAATACAGATGATACATATGGTCCAATATTCACCTCAAATTTAGGCTTCACTAAAAAGCTTTCACTTTGTATAAACATGGCATGGTCCTATTTCTGTTTAAAAGGAATGACTAGGTCTTAAAGTGGGTAATGGAAATTAATTTGCAGTATATGTTTATCAGGAACTCCCTAATAGCAAAGAGCTATAGAAAAAGAACATATATTCAGATATTTTCTTCACGGTGAGGAAACATTATACATCGAGGTATCAAAAAAGGGCAGCCCTGAAGTCACACTGAGTTTAAAAAAAAAGTGCTCAAAGCTTCAAAAACTCTTCGATCCCTGTTCAAAGTCAACCAAGGTGGCTGAAGGATGGTCCTGCTTTAGCTATTTTATGGTTTAACCATTTGACAGCTGCTTTCCTGGGTACACAAAAGATTTAGAAAAACATCTGACTACTGATTACCACTGTAGTAAAATTGAGTCAGACTAGGGTCTGTACTCTTCATGGAGCAGTGAAAGTATGCTTAATTTGTATGAGGCAATGTTCCTCCATTTGTGGAATAACAGTTCCTCTTGAAGCAGGAAGCTTCAACATATAAAATGATTGTTTCTTGGTTGACAGCCTTAAACTGCCTTATTGGGATACCCTTTTTCATTCTCCTTCCTCAATTCTCAAGTCTTAGGCGCACGACATGCACTAAACCACAGTTTTGAACATAAACTTGAAATACGACATTCTCTATTCAAGTACTCCAGTCAAACCCTGATAAATCAGGCTGGCCATGCAGTGATCTTATCCCTTCTGACTCTTTAATAAATCGAACCTTGTGAGTCCGTGCTGTTGGAAGTTGTCACTAAATGAAATTGTGACCTTATCCGGCGCGTGAACTTATCCTGCTGACAAGTACATTTATTGTGTGGGATAAGAAAACAAGAAAAAAATGAGACTTTTGATAATTGTGATCTTAGCCATATGTAACTCTAACAGATGGGATCTTTTTGATGTTCCATTAATGATTTGCCTACGATGAGTCTCCACTCCCAGAAAAATGCTCTCCATAGGTAAGTGCTGGGGGCTCTGAAAGACAGTATTAAAAGTCCACGAAGAGGTACTAGGTGACAGTAGTGAATCAGAAGCTATTAGCCTAGCACAAAGAGCTCTGAATTAGCTTGTAATTGCAATGGAAAAGATAACATAATGGAGGTGGCAAAATAGAAACATTCCCTTTCACAGAATCCATTCAATAGCTGAAAACTCTAAAACAAGACACTGGGAATCCATTTCACCTATAGCATGTTGAGTCACTGCATTTCTTGATAAATGCATAATGCATTACTCTGCTACAGGCATTGAAAAATTTCTGCCAGTAATGTTTACAGGAAATGAACACAAAAACAGCTTCGATCGAATGTTATGTTAACTGCTCAGAAACAAATGTATTGTTTTACTTCACCTGGAAATTTAATTCTCTCTCTCTGTAGTCCAAATTACAAGAGCTCCCATGAACTACAGTGAGGCTGGAGTGCAGAAGATCTGTTCTGACACACCTGAAGATGTTGCTTCTTTGAGGTTTTACAGTGAGATAGCTACAGTTCTACCTGTATCTCTTCAAGGACTTTCTATACAATCATTTTGAGGTTCTCCTACCCCTACATCCCAAGTCACTTTGTAAACAGTTCCACTATTAAAAAGACAAAATAACTGATCTGAATTGTGACTTCTGCGGCAGTAGATGATTTGTTTCCACAGGCAAGTAAAACTCTGTCCATTTTCAATCTTTAGCCTATAGTTAGAATTCCCTCCAGGACCCGAGTTTCTTCAAAGCACAGATTATAGTTAGCTGACATCTTTCCACTTGCTGGGAAGAGAGAGTCAGGAGTCTTTGTCCTTAAGAATCTTGGCACTCTCTGCTTTCTTGATGCCAGAAACCCTCCCTGACCTTGCAGTCTGCAGTCCATGTCACAATCAGACCTAAAACCATATCCTGATGAGAAAGAGAAAGAGGGGAGTGCTTTTGAGTTTAGATTAGGAAGGAGCCTTCATGGAAGCTAGCAGGCTTGGCCAGCTGCCAGGGTTAACAGCTGAGGAGAGCAGTATATCAACCCCTTAGTAGGATGGTGGGAGAGGAAAGGAACAGAGAATATTGTTTGGGAATGATTTAATCTCCTCTGCACAAGATTGCACAGAAAAGAACTGTCATTTAGGTGTTAGATAATAATAATAATGATTGTTAAGCACATACCATGTGCCGAGCACTGTTCTAAGAGTCAGGGTAGATACAAGGTAATCAGTTGTCCCACGTGGGGATCAGTCTTAATCCCCATTTTACAGAAGAGGTAACTGAGTCACAGAGAAGTTAAGTGGCTTGCCTAAGGTCACACAGCAGTCATATGGCGGGACTGCAATTAGAACCCACAACCTCTGACTCCTAAACCTGTGCTCTTTCCACTAAACCACGCTGCTTCTCTTATGCAGCTTCTATGTACCTTGACCTCTATCCTTTGAGCATGTGATATTCATCACAGTCTCAGGCCCACAGCACTTACTTATATATCTGTAATTTATTCATTTTAGCATCTATCTCCAACTCAAGACTGAAAGCTTCCTGTGGGCAGGAAGCATGTCTGCCAAATTTACTGGATTGTCCTCTCTCCAGTGCTTAGTGCAGTGTTCAATAAATACCATTGATTGATAACAAAAACAGATAATGTGCCAAATTCACTATGATTTTCAGTAGGTGCTTTTATCTCTATTATTTTCAATGACCTTTTTTTATATAGCTGGCCTGAATAATAATAATTATAATAATAATTACAGTATTTGTTAAATGCTTACTATGTGTCAAGCACTTTTCTAAGCACTGGGATAGTTAAAAGGTAATCAGACTGGACATAGCCTCTGTCCCAAATGGGGCTCACAGTCTTAATCCCCATTTTATAAATGAGGTAACAGAGAAGTGAAACAACTTGCCTGAGGTCACACAGCAGACAAGTGTCAAAACTAGAATTGGAACCCAGGACCTTCTGATTTACAGGCCCATGTTCTATCCACTAGGCCTTGCTGCTTCTGAAGATGGGCTTTTAGTGGTATAGGAGTGGGACTATAAGTGAAGTAGTTGGGGATACAATAGAAAAGGAAGGTAAATGCAATGACAAAAACCCAGAAATAAAGATGCTAACTAAAAATAACTAAAAATTAGCCCTAGCTCTGCTTGAGGGTTGATTTGAATGCCAATACTGCGGCACAGTAATCAGTCAATCCTATTTATTGAGCACCTATGTATGGAGCACCATACTAAGCACTCAGAAAAGTACAATACAAAAGACTTGGTACACACGTTCCCTGCCCACTGGAATGAATGTAAGAAAGACCAAGAAACTGAAACCTTAGAAAGATGCTTCACACTAACTAAATTCATGGATATGTCTGTCGCTGCAGGTTTGCACATACACTTTCAGTGGCACTATATAGAAATCAAGATTTAAGAAGATATTTCATTCAAGCTGAGTGAGTCTGTGTGGTTTCTTATTCATTCTCAGTCTTCTCTTCCCTCTCCTCTTGCAGAAATGCCAACTAGGAAAAACAAGCAATATTACTTTAGAGAATTGTCTTAAATAAGGCTGTGATCTGCAATGGGGTCTTGGTTTTCTCCTTTTCTCAGTCAATGAGTAGACATCACTGATAAATATTCCTTTACATGAAGATTTCCCTTCAAAATATTGCAAGATATTTCATCCTTCAATCCATTTGTTTTGTTAATAACAGGAAGATAACATATGCAGATACAATGATTTTAACTTATTTAAACCTAAAATAAAATTGTGCACTTTTTTTTTTAAAGGAAATGCCTATTATTCTCCATCTAAGTAAACTGGGATGCAAAAAGGTAAATGATTTGTCAAGTTTCCAGTGGTTGAATTATAATTAAACCTAATTTTCCAGACTTCCAAAATGTCCTTTCTTTAGTCATCATCAACAGTATTTAATGCATATTAACAACAGATAAATCTTGCACAAGTGCTATACTTTCAAAACTCTGCACAATTCTGTTTCTAGTAAGTTAAGTATCTTCTTTAAACAAGACATCTGATATATTTGGAATGAATTGAATGAAATCCTACAAAAATTTTGTGTTATGCAATATTAAAGCTGATGACATTAAGCTAAGATAGATTTTTATGTACAGTCATCACCAAAGAGCAAAAATTATAGTAAATGATTTATGCAACATTCCGTGATGAAGGTTATATTTATACTATATCAACAGTATTTTTAGGTGTTTTACTTATTCTGTAAATTGTGGCTGTCACAGAAGGAACTGAACATATATATTTTGGAGATATATTCTTGCTTCCTCTTGCCAGCCTAGCTTTATCACATTTCTGGTTCTGCAGGTACTGACATTTTTTTTTTCTTGCCCTTAATGTAAACACTTGAATCAATTTATATTTGCAAGATTCTAAAATAAGTATAAAATGATCCAGTTAGACTGATTTGACAGTGATTCTTGTTTTGATTGTTACTTTTCTTGATGTTCTTTTTTGTAAAAAAAAAAAAAAGGCACTAATTCCTAGAAATCAAATACAAAACCCAGATCAACTAATATCTTGGGCTATACATCCCTAGCAATAATTTTGGGAGCTAGTATTTAGAGCAATTGCAGAAGACTCTTAGTTCTGAATAAGCTTATCTGTTAGGGAACAAATAACTTCATCTGCTCTGTCACAAGAATGAGAGATGAAAATAGATCCTTTTATCTCTAAGTACTGTAAACTGAGAAGACACTATAGATACACTCATAGATGATCTCACCGCTACAACATTTAGGGTTTTAAACTAATATTTTCCATTACATTTACTACAAATTTAAGAATTCACTATTAGCATTTATGCAGTAGAGTATGCTAACCTTCCAAAACTAAACATGAAAGGATAAGTGATGATTAAGTCTGCTACGAGGACAATGTCTCTAGCAGATCTCCTAAAAAAACCCAACTATACATATCCTTTTTATTCAAAGATGACAAAACTGATAGTGAAATTCACATACGACTGTGTATAACTGACAAGGAGAAGGTGCGAACCACAATTCTGGCCATACTGTGCACACAATAAGGCTGACCCTTGCTGTATTGTAATATTTTTTTCTTTACAGAACCTGGCACTGATTTCTCTTTTTCCTCCTTGTCTCTCATTCCTTATGAATATTTCACTCAAAAAGAGTTGGTCCTTTCTCGATTACAGGAGCCCGTAGTGACCTATCCTAAACAACCGACTCCCAGTTTCTATCTCGAAGCAGCATTGTTTAAAGATTTGTTTTAAAGTAACATTTAATTTGTATGTCATTTAATCTGACATTTCCTCACCTCTCCTAGCCTTCAGTTTCCCAATTTCAGTATCCTGAATTCACTCATTTTCCCCACATATTTCACCCAAATAGCTATGTTAATGATCATGATGATGGTATTTGTTAAACGCTATGTGTCAAGTATTATTTTAAATCCTGGGGTAGAGACAAGATAATCACGTTGGACACAGACCACATGGGGCTCATTTTCATCCCCATTATACAGATGAGGTAACTCAGACATAGAGGAATGAAGTGAGTTGTCCAAGGTCACACAGCAGACAAGCTGTGGAGCCATGATGAGAATCCAAGTACTTCTGACTCCCAGTCCCATGCTCTATCCACTAGGCAATGCTCTTTCCCTGGGGAGCATAGCTTTGGTGCTACATTACCAGAACTTCATTGCTCATGATCCTGTTTGCCATTTGATATTGAGAATGGCCCATAAACCAATCATATTTATCAATCAATGGCATTACTGAGTGCTCACTGTATGCTGAGCACTGTATTAAGCGCTTGGGAGAGTCCCTTATAACCGAGTTGGTAAACACATTTCCTGTCCACAAGGAGTTGCTGCTGATGGCATGGCTTGTAGTAATAATAATAATTATAGTATTTGTTAAGCACTTTCTATTTGCCAAGCACTGTTCTAAGTGCCGGTCTCACCTTCACAACATCGCCAAGATTGGCCCTTTCCTCTCCATCCAAACAGCTACCTTGCTGGTACAAGCTCTCATAATATCCCCACTGGATTACTATGTCAGCCTCTTCTTTAATCTCCCATCCTCCTGTGTTTCTCCGCTCTAGTCTATACTTCATTTTGCTTCCCGGATTATCTTTCTACAAAATGCTCTGGGCATGTCACTCCACTCCTCAAAAACCTCCAATGGTTGCCTATCAACTTTCTCATGAAACAAAAACTCCTCACTCTTGTCTCCAAAGCTCTCCATCACCTGCCCCCCCGCCGACACCTCACCTCGCTTCTCTCCTTCTACAGCCCACCCCATACACCCTGCTCCTCTGCTGCTAACCTCACAGTGCCTCGTTCTCGCCTGTCCCACCATCGACCCCTGGGCCACGTCTTACCACTTACCTGGAATGTTCTCCCTACTCACATCTGCCAAACTCTCTTCCCCTCTTCAAAGCGCTACTGAGAGTTCACCTCCTCCAGGAGGCCTTTCCAGACTGAATCCTCCCTTTCCCTCTGCCCCTTCCCCTCCCCACAGCATTTGTGCATATTTGTATATATTATATATGATACATTATATATTTATTATTTTATATATCATTTATTACTCTATTTTATTAATGATGCATATATATATATATATATATATGATTCTATTTATCTTGATGGTATTGACGCCTGACTACTTGTTTTGTTTTCTGTCTTACCTGTTTAGACCGTGAGCCCATTGTTAGGCAGGGATTGCCTCTATCTGTTGCCGAATTGTATATTGTACAGTGCTCTGAACACAGTTAAGGGCTCAATAAATATGACTGACTGAATGAATGAATGAATGAATAGAAGGTAATCAGGTTGTCCCAAATGGGTCTCACAGTCTTCATCCTCATTTTACAGATGAGGTCACTGAAGCACAGAGAAATGAAGTAGCTCACCCAAGGTCACAAAGCAGACAAGTGGCAAAGGCAAGATTAGAACCCACATTCTCTGACTCCCAAACCTGTTCTCTTTCCACTAAGCCACGCTGCTTCTCTAACACTTGGCCTGAAGCAACCATGTTTGTAACAAAACATCACAGAGTTGCATGACACCCATTGGGAGACCAATGTAGACAAAAGTCCCTGGTCACTTTCTGATCATTCTATTCCTCTTCTTCAGGTGTTCCAAAACTACATATTAAATATCATCAAAGTGGGCTTCTCCTATGGGAACTTCAAATAATAATAGCTAAGTAAAGAGCAAAAAGTCACAAGAAAAATGCTTTACATTGGCAACCTTACTCATATTATTATCAAAACTGAAAGCTTCCTAAAAACTCATAGAAATCCCTCCATTCCTCCATCTTTTGATTCTCTTGTAGCCATAGCACCCTACTGATTTTTGCTTTCATTTTGTATATTCCCTTTTATGCTGCTTTAGTGTTTTGTGTTTCATTGCTTCTTATATGTCTGCTGCCAGTCCCCTCTCCTGCCTTGTATTCTCAAATTGTGTGCCCTTTGAGGGCCAGGAACCGTGTTTAATTCCCACCTCTGTATACTTTCCTGGCACTTAGTAGAGTACTCTACACACAGAAAGCACTTTATAAAGATCATTACTGCTGCATCAGACTCCCGCATGCCCTCGAAAGGAAGTTCTTTTACAAACTGCCACCAGACTAAGTTTGCGGTGCTGCCTTTTGATTTTAAAACACTCCTTTGATAAAGCAGAGAGCCTTTATTCCAGGAAGGAAATCTCACTGTGCAGAACATTTCAGAAGGCAACAGGGATGCACTGGGGTCAGAGTTTCACATTTTCTTGGCTTACAGGAAAATCAGTTAATGTTTTTTCCATACTTTGTTGTTCATTGACATGTCATGATAGCACAATCGCCTTGCTGAGTGGCCGAGGAGTCCAAGAGTATCTAAAAATGGTGCAAATCCCCAGAATGGTAAATTACTTTCCTGTAAACCCGCCATGTAAACAAATGATTTTTGGGTCTATTTAGGAATGCAAATCAATGAGGATATTATTTGCTAATTGGTCTTCAGTTGCAATCTAAAGTAAGAATGAAACAACATGATTAATCAATCAATCAATCGTATTTATTGAGCACTCTCCGTGAGCAGCGCTTTGTACTAAGCACTTGGGAGAGTACAGTATAATAGAGTTGGTAGGCACAGTGCCTACCCATAAAGAGTTGAGAGTCTACAAGAGGAGCTTACTAGCCTAGACCAAGGACCCTTGCCTACATCCCAAACTGGCTAATCACTAGCGCTAAAGACATTCACTTTTTTTTTTAATTGATTCTAAGTACAGAGAAATATATACTTTTTGCATCTTTAAAACAAGCCATATTAGTTTCACCTGTTGAACTTATTCACATGCCTTAGTTTTCCCATCTTTCATTCATGAAAACACAAACATTTAAGAAACCTGCACAGAATTTTTGAGTGCAACAGGCTTCAGAAGTTCAAAGCAGCACGTTCTCATTACCCCAGACTAAATTAACAATTAGATTTCCCTGTGACAATTCCTATTAAATGTATGTATTTTTTCTCCACTTTTTTTTCAGGATTGATCATTCTCTAAAGCATCTGAGGCTTTATGGAAGGATCAAATAGGCATATTTCAGAAACTTTTAGTAAAACTCTAAAGCTTTTGATGAAATAGTGTCTAGTTCTTTATCTTCCCCAACGGGCATATCTTGTCCCAAAAATCGCTTCTTGTTAAATCAAGTTTGAATTTGGCTAATCAAACCACAGGACATGAGAGTAGAGCACATTACCTCCTGGGATTTGGTGGGCACATATAAATCAAATCTTAGGGAATCCAGGACGTGTGAAGTCAAGCTATGTAAGAGTTTACCAGAATCAGAAACCCGAGGCACTTTACATTCAAACGTGCTAACTTCTACTACAAAAGTCTGAGTAAGGAAGGTAGTGGAAGAAACTATAGATCGGGCACAAGTGAATTTAATCTAACTGCAATAAAAGCACATAGCCACCAATTGTACTTGGTTCTCTACTCCACTGTCACTGCCCATCATGTGGTGCTTTCAGGGCTACAAGCGGTGGATGGAGCACTCAGTCATTTTAAGAATTAGGGAATCGTGCTCAATTGTAAATATTAATCTACCATTACTTGTTGAGCTCCTCCCATTAGCAAAATCTAGAGCTTAAGCAGTTATGTTTAGGGAAGAAACAAGAGCTGATCCATATCATCAGAGAGCTTACCATCTATTTTCCCCTGCCAGCACTTCAACAGGTACCTAGGGAGCACTCTTAAAAGTGCAACTGGAGAAATTAATTCAGGGGTAAGTTCCTTGTGAAGTCAAAAATATTGGGATCTAGGGTTCCCCTGTGTCAAGGATTCTGGGTCATAGTATGGTCATGGAGGATCCCCCTGCATGCAGCTTTATGCAGCATTTTTTTAATATTCCCACTCTCCATGAACTGCACTAGTAGTTCTGTGCTAAATTACCACCAGGTTACTAGACATTTTTACAGGCTCAGGGCTAGGAGTGTCAGGAGAGAGGCTAATGAATAAGCTTTCTCATCTACCATTCTCCTGGGGCACTGGCCAGCCACTCCAGGCTATTCCCAAGTCTCTTCCTGCACACATCTTCTGTGTGCATATGAGTTCTGGGTTCTCAGTTTCTTCTCCGAGTTTCACCGAGTATGGCTCCAGGCTGGTGCTCATCATGAGCACAAAGTGAGACTTTCTTACCCATCCCAGGAGGGTTAAAGGGGAGAATCAAGGTCAATGTGCTGCTAATAATGAAATTCTTATTTTGACCTCTATGTTACGGGGCCTAACAATTACAAGTTGTTGCAGTTGTATTGCTGTCTGGAGACTAGGCAAAAGACCTGATGAATGAGTTTGTTTCAAATCCATGATTCTATGCTTTTAAAAGACAAACACAGCACACCCAGTTCTCCAATGTCATGGATAATGCCTTCTTGCAGAACCTTGCCTTTAGGAAAAACAGTGCTCATAATTGAGGCCATATGAGAAGCAGCATGGCTCAGTGGAAAGAGTCCGGGCTTACGAGTCAGAAGTCACGGGTTATAATCCTGGCTCCATCACTTGTCAGCTGTGCGACTTCGGGCAAGTCACTTAGCCTCTCTGGGCCTCAGTTACCTCATCTGTAAAATGAGGATTAAGACTGTGAGGCCCACGTGGGACAACCTGATTACCTTGTATTCATTCATTCAATAGTATTTATTGAGCACTTACTATGTGCAGAGCACTGTACTAAGTGCTTGGAATGTACAAATCGGCAACAGATAGAGACAGTCCCTGCCCTTTGACAGGCTTACAGTCTAATCGGGGGAGACAGGCAGACAAGAACAATGGCAATAGAGTCAAGGGGAAGAACATCTCATTAAAACAATGGCAAATAAATAGAATCAAGGTGATGTACATCTCATTAAACAAAATGAATAGGGTGATGAAGATATATACAGTTGAGTGGACGAGTACAGTGCTGAGGGGATGGGATGGGAGGGGGGAGGAGCAGAGGGAAAGGGGGGAGAAGAGGGCTTAGCTGCCAAGAGGTGAAGGGAGGGTAGAGGGAGCAGAGGGAAAAGGGGGGAGCTCAGTCTGGGAAGGCCTCTTGGAGGAGGTGAGCTTTAAGTAGGGATTTGAAGAGGGGAAGAGAATTAGATTGTTGGAGGTGAAGAGGGAGGGCATTCCAGTACCGCGGGAGGACGTGGCCCAGGGGTCGACGGCGGGATAGGCGAGACCGAGGGACGGTGAGGAGGTGGGCAGCAGAGGAGCAGAGCGTGCAGGTTGGGCAGTAGAAAGAGAGAAGGGAGGAGAGGTAGGAAGGGGCAAGGTGATGGAGAGCCTTGAGGCCTAGAGTGAGAAGTTTGTGTTTTGAGCGGAGGCTGATAGGCAACCACTGGAGGTTTTTAAGAAGGGGAGTGACATGCCCAGAGCGTTTCTGCAGGAAGATGAGCTGGGCAGTGGAGTGAAGAATAGACTGGAGCGGGGCGAGAGAGGAGGAAGGGAGATCAGAGAGAAGACTGACACAGTAGTCTATTTGGGATATTACGAGAGCCTTGTATCTATCCCAGTGCTTAGAACAGTGCTTGGCAAATAGTAAGTGCTTAATGAATACCATTATTATTATTATGCAACTATTTCTTCCAACCTGGTGTCATGCTATATCCAGATAGATGTATGCTGACAGAAAAATATTCCCTATTTCTACCATTTTGTTCCTTCCAACATGCATAGTGTACAGATGTCCAAGCCCTAGTAGCGCTAAAGCTGTAAGCCAAAAATATCATATGTTTGAGAGTCACAGATGATGAAAAATTATTTTACAAGCAGTCACTCGGGGTGGGAGGAGAGGGATGTTAGTGGCAAATGGAGATGAATGTGGTGAACCCACAACAAGCTGCCTTTTTGTGACTCTGTGTAATCCCAGGAACAACAACAAGGAAGAAATTCTCGAGGCACTGATGGGTTCTACTCGATGGCAGGTGATTGCAGGCTTGTGGGGGCGGAGCATGGAGGGAGGCATTGTTTTATTTCCCTGTTCCACCTGGTAATGGGCCTGGATCAATCAATCACTGCCACATAGAGCCACAGCTGCAACACCTAAGGCAGATAAAAGGAGGTGGCTTTGAATGGCAAAGAAGTCACCGGGAGGCAGCATGGAGGCAGGCAAAGAGGCAGAAGTATGCAGAGAAGCAAGAAGGAAGCACACTGAGAGTAGCAGGAGAGGAGCACTTGGAAGCAGAAAGAAGCAACATTGGCAGAATGGGCTCCTTTGACCACAGACTGGTATTGGACCCTTGGTGGAGTGGAGTGACTGTGTGTTACATGTCAGCCCCTTGCACAGTTGGTAAAACTAAGTAAAAAACTTTCCACAGTAGCCTTGGTGATTAGAGGTGTGGTTTGAACTCTACTATGTATCACTGAGGTTCCCCTAGTCCAGGAAGGTCCTGGTTGGTACAAACAGGTGGGGGACTTGCGACAATCAGCAGGCATTCCTAGGGTGGGTGGTGGGAACTAACAGGAGTCAGTGGGTGATGGGGAGGGAGACAGGTGAAAATCCTGCCACAAGGATCTCACAAGGAGATGCATTTGGTATCTCCTTGTACACAGTAAGTGCTCAATAAATATGATTGATTGAAATGCACAGCAAGTGCAGAAGAGCCACATATGCCTCGCAATCCATAGTTTGCTCTCCCTGGACACAGAGAAAACACATGTTATGGCAGAACAGAATGTACCTTGAGAATTCTCAGATCATTAACCTGTACACGTGATTCTCAGGAAATCCCGTTTCTGAGCAAAAATGCAGTGGTGGTGAAGTGAATAAGGACTCATGCTATTAAGAAAGCATTAAGCCTACAGGTTGTAGAATCCTAGGAAGCTTGATGATTTATATTATTTGAAAAGCAAGAGTACAAGACATGCCCACTGATAGGGAAACACTACCGAACTCGTGCAAGATTTATGAATATTGGCCAGTGAAGTTGAGCCTGTAGGCTTAGGCCTACAATTAAATTAAAATCCATTTACCCACAGCAGTTTCTATGGAAAGTGCTGCCTTTGGGGCACAACTTGAATGCCTGCATTGTAGAGAGATGTGCCCATTTTCAAATCTGCCTAGGGAGCCACAGATCATTGCAGATAGCACTCTCAAAATATATGCAAATTTAGTTGGCGCCATGCTTCTTCACGTGAGAGTGAAAAACCAGCTTAGTACTTAGTCACGGGAAGGCTTTTGAAGTTTAATAGGGAACAATAGCTTCAACAGGAAGGAAGTAATGGCACAGCTTTTCTTGGTGATAAATGAGACCAGATGCATGATTTGAAAATATAGAGCTACGTTTTAACTTCAGAGATAAGAAGTTAGAATTCTGTAGGTCAGTTTTGCAACAATGTAACTAGAAGAAACTGCAGACAACAGCAAAATGTTTCAAAGCCCTGTTGTGGCACTGAGATGATAATGATGTATAATGCAAAAGCTGAATTTCATATTCATAAATATTGTCTGCTGTTAAGTAACTTGAGAGAAAAAAGGAAACACAAGGGAAAATATTTCCAGCTGTAATTTTCTGAATTTTGGAACTTCTTCCTGATTTTTTTCCACTTTTCTCTACAAGCCCATCTATTTCCTCAGCAAATGGAACACCTTTGGAATCACTGGAAAATAGTAGCACAAGGGAGATTCACAAGAAATGAGAGACTGTGGAACCCTGAAATCACCTTCACAACATACAGTGTCTTATTTGAGAGCAGCATGTCTCTTTAAATGGAGCTTCCTATCTATGTGATAAGGATTTAAGCAGACCTTTTTGACTAGACCCTTTGACAAATGAGGAAACTCATGGATTTATCTGTTCAAGGTCAATCAGCAAGCCAGGAATAAAGCAGAAATTAGAACCCTCAACTCTACTCCTTCCAGCACATTTAACAAGGTCAGAACTGTGTGTTCCATAGCTACCATCTTAGTAGTAACAAGGCAATTTTACTAAATCAATTCTACTTTATCACATTTACTTGCTCCTCAAAATATTCCTATAAAACTAGATTGAATAGGTGAATGTTGGATCATATTTTAAAAAAACCTTTATTCACATTTATTTTATTTTGCAAAGATTGAAAGTTCATGGCAAGAGGAATGTGCTTAAAATTTCAAATAAATGGCTATGTGTTGATCATTAGGAAGAACTTTGACAAGAGGGATGGTGAACCAATGCAGCAAATTAACAAAGCAGGTTGCACTTTGTTCAGGAATAACAACAACAACAACTATAATGATAATGATGGTAATTGTGGCATTTGATCAATGCTTACTGTGTGCTGAGCACTATACAAAGCACTGGAATAGATATCAAGTAATCAGATGGGACAGAGCTCCTACCCCATATGGGCCTCAAAGTCTACGTAGGAGGGAGAGCAGGTATTTAATCCCCATTTCAGAGATGGGGAAACTAAGCAGTTAAATGATTTGCCCAAGGTCACACAGTGAGCAGGATGAAAAGTTGGGAGAGGGTGGACAAGTCTCTTTCTGACATCCTGCATTTAAGATCAGATCTGAAAGCATATGGGTAGACTGAATGACCTTCTATTGGCTCTCTGCAGTTGTTAGGATTCTAGGAATGAACCCCAAAAGGACATTCTGACTAATCTTTCAAGTAGTGCATACAAGCAGATAGCTCTTAGGGAAAAACTGCAGATAACAAGACTCAAGTGACGTAAAGCAATCGGGGATAGTGAACTTCTATGTAACAAAAGGCACTGTACAAATCCATGGCTCAGGGACAGAATAGAAATGGTCCCTGCCAAAGGTGGATAAGTGTCAACCAGATGACATATATCTATGTGAAAAGGACTTCAGGGAGCAGGGTCTCTTTTTCAACCATGCTCGTATACAGTACATAAGTATTGACATTACCTTTGGTAGCACTCATCGCCTCCAAGAAAGGAATCCAAAAATAAGGATGACAGAAAATACATAAATAATTTCTTAGAGAGTAGAAAATAAAACAAGGTAGCCTTTCTCCAATCGGCATGTAATATGTAATGTATATTACATGTATATGTAATGACCCATGTAATATACATGACCACAGACAGTAACATACACTCTGACTCAAAGGAATTCTTTGAAAGGTACAGGCTTAGCCTAATGTTAAATATAATGCAACCACAAGTCCAAGAATTTGCAAAAAATGACACTTTTCTCATCTTCCCTTTGCTCAGACACTCATTTCTTTTCCACATCTTAATATTAGCCTAACACTCATCATGCAAATGGTATGTGATCCTTTGGCTGTCTTGACGTATTTTCACAACTGAAAATAGCATTGAAGGCCAGAAACATGTCTTAAGTCCATAAATGTGTCTCCAGAATCTGCTCATGGAATTTGCAATCTGCACTGCATAGAAATTATACTGATTGTCAATGTTCCTATTTTTCCCATACAGCTTATAATTTATGGGTAGCCATGCTTGGCAGAGAATGATTTCTAGGTGTTCTAGCAGTTTTGCAGAATTTCTTACCTGAAAAATCTCCGAACAATAAACCTAAAAGCTCAGCAGGTATATATTCCGTGAAATATGCAGAATGGACCTTACCATGTACATATTTTCCCATTTTTTTCATTAACAGGGGGAGTCTTAAAATGTCTCCCATCTTTTTGAATTCATTATAATCACTCAATTTAGAGCTTGATCAAAAATATCTATGCCATCGTTGAATCTCTATGCTTTTTTTAAAAAATTCGCCTTCTCCATTCCTTTAATGTAGGCCCACATGCACAGGCAAAGAAACCTTCCAGGTACACCATTACTGCGGGTATCAGAATCACTTTCTGAAGTCTATTATCTACCGTGAACTATATTAAAGATTATTTGATTCTTCCCTTGAGTCTTGCCATAGGATGTGAAGAGATAAAATAGCACCCATTGCAAATAACCAAGACTTAGTACAATATGGCTTTTTTCTTTATCCCCTTTAAAGAAATCATCCAAATTCCAATATTCACTGAGTCTTTAAAATGCCCTTCCTAGAGAAAGCTAGAAAACTGCATATAGCCCAAAGTACACAATTTCAAATACTAGTCATGTTTGAATGGTAAAATTATGTATAATGTCTTGTCATTTCTCACTAGGAATAGGAGCCTACACTGCTAAACATCTTCTCATCATAAACACAGGGGAAATTCGGCCCACTTATCACATAGATGAATAATATTTACTGAGTGGACGTTTTGTTGTAGTCAGGAGATTGGAAATTGTAAATATGTATTCACAGGGCTCAGAGAGGCAAGGAAAGAAAAGTGAGGTTTTGGAATAAAGAGCTTCTGATGTGCTCAAGACCTCTTGGAAAGAGTCAGTTACCAACAAAGTCCCTCTAGACTGTAAGCTCATTGTTAAGGAACATGCCACCCACTCTGTTATACTGTATTCTCCCAAGCACTTAGGAGAAGCAGTGTGGCTTAGTGGAAAGAGCATGGGCTTGGGAGTCAAACGTCGTAGGTCCTAATACCAGCTCCGCCATTTCTCTATTGTGTGACCTTGGGTAAGTCACTTAATTTCTCTGTGCCTCAGTGACCTCATCTGTCAAATGGGGATGAAGACTGTGAGCCCCACCTGGGACAACCTGATTACCTTGTATCTCCCCCAGTGCTTAGAAAAGTGCTTGGCACATAATAAGAGTTTAACAAATACCAACACTATTATTTCAGTGCTCTGCACACAGTAAGCACTCAATCAATACAATTAATTGATTTTTTTGAGTCCCTAGAACTGGAGGATTTAATAAAGGGTTTAAGGAAAATATTTTCCCAGATAGCTATTCATCATAAGCAAACTTGGATGATCATGTTCATATTGTTTATCAGGAATCTATATATACCACAAACATATAAGCTCATTGTGGGCAGGGAATGTCACTGTTTATTTTTGTGTTGTACTTTCCCAAACACTTAATACAGTGCTCTGCACACAGTAAGCACTCAATAAACACAGTTGAATGAATGAAGTGTGAATACAATGGTGCATTCAGAAACATGGAACTAAGTGAAATCTGAGTTCAATAATTCCACCACACGAAAATTTACAAGAGGTCAAAAATGATACTGAAGTGGGGCCATCTGTCAATTCTCTATCCCATGAACATTAATCATTAGAATCCCCATAATGGAGCTGTCCATGACTCTGGGCAAACAGACAAGGCAAGATTCTTTTTGAAATAATCAGGTAGATTACAATAATCAATGGATATATTGAATATAATAAGCATTCATTTACAGTTTGAGGACAGAGACCGATATGACAATTAACTATGGAGTTGAGAAAAACCAACCAATTCCAGACAAAGATCAAAGTCCAGAATAGCTGCTCCTTAATTTCAAAATGAAGCTAGTTCTGCTCCAAAACAAGTACAACTTAATCCATTCATATTATGTGGAATATGTTATAAACACAAGTCATTTCCACTTCTGACTGTTTCTATCATTCCCTCATCAACTGATATATAGGCTTCTCTGAGTATTCAAGTACTAAGGACATTCCATTGTGACTAATTTTGCTATTTGAAGTTGACAATTATATACAGGCTCAAATGAATCAGTGAGGTGTATATCAAAAAGGCTAGCCTCAAGCAGCTTCCGAAGCTTTTATATCAGTGCCATTACTTCCGGCAGGATAAACATCTCCTAAAGTACTTAAGCAGCTGATTATCTCGGTTACACAAATTACTTAGCTCCTGTACAGTCCTACGTGTTCAAGAACCAAAGAGTTTGTTAGAACGGTCACTATTACCCCACTATGGGAAGGGTGCTAATAGCTAAGAATACCAAATTATTTGATCCTCTATGCCCTTTCCACAAGTTTCTCTACTTTAAGAACTTGTGTTTTACTTTTGAAACATTTGTGACTTTGTTGAAACCAACTACAATATCATGTTGCTACCTACTTCAATGCAGTCAGTCACTGAAAGTAACTGATAATTGATCCTCTGCCACATTTTTCCTTTGGTGATGTCAAAACAGGCACAAAACCTTTAGAGTTGACTGACTCTCCTCATTAATTGCTAGAGACCTAAAAATGACTTTCTGCTCTGACCAGAACAACAAAAAATAGTTCAAGTGCCACCTGTATTAGATGAGATTCTTTAATTCCCTAGAAATTGCCAGTCTGTAAAGATGGATATATTGCTTAAAGAACTCACCCACTTGATAGAATGAGATGCTTTGTGCTATTTCTTCCATGTGTAGATTTATCCCAAGAGATGAGATAAGATACTCCCAGGATTCTCCCAAAACTAGATAATTCCCTGACTTTACAGACACACACTCTTCTCTCACTCTTAATTCTGGTAAATGGATCTTATTTTTGGCTGTTCTTCTCACCCACTGCATTGTAACCTTCTTGAGACCAGGGATCCTATCCTTTCCTCTTTAGTAATGTTACCCGAGTGTCAAATATGGTTCTCTGAACACAGTAGGAGCTAAATAAATATAGCTAATGTTGATATTTGGAAGAAACCACTAGGTTTTCATGAAGAGCAAATTGAGCAAAACATAGTTAAATTATTTCTCTGACAGTTTGGCATGTCCAGGAGACTCTGGAGAAGCAATGTATGTAATTTATCTCTACCAGTAAAACCTCTTACTCTATCTCATGTGACATCCCCAGTGACAGCCTGAGAAAGAATGGATTTGGTCATGTCTTGCCATCGTGAAGTAGTCTCAGAATTTTGATTAACTTTTAAGGCTAGTCAAATTTGCTAGGTCATTTCCAGAGCCCAGATCTATTGATAATATTGCAAGGTATGCTGGTGTATATTAAAAAGGTGCCATTATCAAGTTGGGCTATCAGATGAAGGATTAGCCCATCGATCATTCCTGATATCAGATGCATTTATTATCTTCAGTTGTAACCTGAGTGAAGGATTAGAGCTTGGGGTTCAAATTTGTAGTACTAAATTGAGCAGGCAGTTGCCACTTTGAATTACATTCCAAAGTGGATTTCAAAGTGATCTGGGAGAATAGGGAAGATAGAATAAAAATAGATGAAATTCAATATGGAAGAGAACCAGATTGTTCCTGAAACACTAAAAGTACACCAAGGAAACAATTAAAGTTGGGAAATACTACTATTAATAATAATGATTGTGGTATTTGTTAAGTGATTACTATGTGCCAGGTATTGTACTAAGCTCTGGAGTAGATACAAGCAAATTGGGTTAGACACAGTCCCTGTCCCACATGGGGCTCATAGTTTCAATCCCATTTTACACATGCAGTAACTGAGGTATAGAGAGGTGAAGCGACTTGCCCAAGGTCAGACAGCAGACAAGTGGCAGATCAGGAATTAGAACCCATGACCTTCTGGCTCCCAGGCCTGTGCTCTCTATATACTACAATTGTGGAATAATTTAAGGTCTTTCTATATGTCAAGCATGGCAAAGTTAAACAGGTCAGAGATGTTCCTGTCCCAGAGGGAATTTGCAGTTAGAATAGGAGGGAGAACATACTTGAATCCCCTTTTACAAATGAGAATATTAATACATAGAGAAGTTAAATGATTTGCCCAAGGTCACACAGCAGCCAAGTGGTAGAGCTTGGATTAGAACCTCAGTTCTCTATCAGGCCTGTGCTCTTTCCAATAGGCCATGTTGCTATCAAACTGTGAAAGACTGAGTAGGCACAACTGTGGCAGAAAAAAAAAGCGAGATTAATAGTTGTCCAGATTCTTAATATCGGTTAGTACTGTAACGCTGCTTTTAAGTTGCCAGCTTCAGATCAGCTATATAAACAGTAGTACTATTCAGGGACTATCCAGTTAGTTTTCTTTACCAATTTTTTATAAAAATACAGAGTTCAGTGAAAGAGTGCTAAATACAGTTTTCCAGAGACTACACTGTAAAGTGTATTAATGTGTTTCCAATACATTTATTTTAAAATATCAACCTAGCAAGTTTGTATATATATATATACACACCAGCCACTGATGAGTGGTTTGGAGAGAAGAATATGTTGACAGGATCAAATAATGATTGCCTGTCTTAAAATCACATTAGAATCAACAATACTTAAGGACATATGACCTTGTACTTATTAGGAACAAATTAAAATAAGTCCATTTGAAAAACACACACAGAAGGAAAACGTTATTAATAACTTTAAAAAGTTGTCATTCAAATTCATCATATTGATGGCAGTGACTAGTGTAACTGCTCTGATAATAGCAAAAAAAAACTACTAGTTGTTAGCTAGGGAACTATGTTTCTAAGGTGAAATAGTTTAACAGAAAAAAGGGGCAGTAATTTTAATAAGGTTAGTTGCTTCCTTAAAGTTTAGGATGGGAACAAAAATGAATATAAACCACCCATTTTTGATGAGAGATTATGTCACCCCTACAATCAGAGAGATTTGGTGGCTGTTCTTGCAGAAGAAAGTGATAGGCAATTGTACAGGGGAAGGAAAAATGTCACAGTATTTTGATAAGACAGCGATGAACTTTTTTCCCCCTGGTGCCATTACCCAAGCGAAACGAACAAAATGCATCATTTATAACCCACAGCTCCACCATTATCTCCTGGTGAGACACTTGTTTTAAAACACACAAGGACCTTTATTTCTTGAGGACTAAAGCTCTCTGTGAGTCTCCGCTTTCCTTTCGAGCCATGAAAGAAAGTTGACACTTGTGTGGGCCAAAGTTTCCAAGCAACCACACAAGGGCACTTATACAGCCGCCAGGTCACCCCTCGTTCTGAAGTACAGAGGAAGCATATGAACAGTGTATGTCCCTTTGATCACTGATACCATCAAAAAGTGATGTGGAGAAAAAATCCTGCTCTTTTGAAAAGAAGTGTTGGAGTGGTTTAAAGAATTTGATCTTAACATATACTCAGTAAAGAAAAGCTGTTTGAATGGATACTGTAAAACTTCTACTTAACCATCAACATTTGTCTTTATTCTGACATTATTTATTCACAGGATTTTTCTCTTCTTTGTCCCAGATCTCCTCCTACATGGCAGAAAGACTGCTCTGACAATGTCATCTATTTGAAAACTATGACCCAGTTAATGACTTGGCTTTGCAGATTAAATAGTTTTGAATGGAGACAGGGATTTATCGTCATTTGACTACAGAATAGATCTGAAAATTTCATACTTAGCTGGGACAAATTATATCTTCAACTGCACTCCTTATCAGGCAACTTTACTGGGAGGGAAATTGAGTGGAGAACGAATCAAGGTGGCAAGGTATTCAAAGAGCCTCTAAAGAAAGGTGTTCACAAATCATAAAAGCCTAAGAAAAATTTTAAAGCACAAACTCAAATAATGAGACATTGAGTGGTGGTGCCCACTGAGGCAGACCCTGTGGAAAGATCATGTGACTAATGAGCAGAATCAAAACGAACACTTTGAACCAAATAGTAAATACACCAAAACAGCAAAGAATATCCTTCCGAGTTGCACAAAATCAATTGCTGATCGTATGTCTTTTGTTAAGTAAAATTTATCTTCAGAGATGTCACTTTTGACCATGCCTAGCTACATATCTCAAACATGCATAATGCTTGAAGATTGAATTTTGTTTCATAAAGGGTATTTTGCTTTTGAAAGTGATATGATAACCTGGCAAATTCCTGTAAAGCTAGCTTTAATCTTCAGTAGTTGGTGCCAATACACATCTTCAGGTGGTGAGTCTTGGAGCACACCCTAGATTAAAAAAGGAAAATTCTAATGAAAGATCCATTTAGTTCTGGCATTGGATTCTTTCTTTCTTTTTTTAAGAAAGAAAAATGGGGAAGACCAAAGGGTCAGCCTGAGTATGAAAACTCATGTTTTCCCTAAAATGTTGGAGACATTTTTTAACCTGATGTAAACATCAATCAGTGATCAAGGAACTGATGGTGGGAGAGATAAGATGAGGTACAGTAGTAGGCTGGTATTAGAGGAGTATCATGTGCAGCCTAATTGTTGGATTGTTGTGGGAGAGCAACAAGGATAAGTAGAGGGGGTTGAGTGTCTTGAGGTTAATGGTGAGGAGTCCCTTGTTGGTGGATGGCCAGCCATTAGAAGTACCTAAGGAGTGGAAAGAGGTGTGCAAAATGATTTTTTTATAAATATGATCTGGAAACAGTTGAAGTACAGATTGGAGAAGGGAGGGGGAGAGGCTGGAGGTACAGAGGTCAGGGAAGTGGTTGATACAGTAACTGAGATAATGACAAAAGCTTGAAATATGTGGAAGCTGTTCAGATGTTGTGAAAGGAGGCAATCCTGGAGGTGTTTTGGAGATAAAACTGACAAGATTTATGATTGGCTGAAGATGCATGTTGAAGGACAGATATGAATTAAGGATAATGCCTAGGTTGCAGATGTATGAAACAGCTAAGATATGGCAATGTCAAGAGTGATGGAAAATTAAGACCCAGGAGAGAACATGGGAGGGAAGATGAGAAATTAGATTTTGGACATGTTGAATTTGAGGTGAGGGCAAGACATCCAGGTAGAGATACCCTCAAGGCAGGAGTTAGTTTTGCCAAACTAACTCTCTTCCCCTCTTCAAAGCTCCACTGAGAGCTCACCTCCTCCAAGAGGCCTTCCCAAACTGAGCCCCCCTTTCCATCTGCTCCCCCTCCTCTCCCCCCCACCCTCTGCTCCTCCCCCTTCCCCTCCCCTCAGCACTGTGCTCACTTGTATATATTACTTATTACCCTATTTATTTTCTTAATGAAGCATTCATCCCCTTGATTCTATTTATCTTGATGATGCTGTCTTGTTTTTGTTTTGTTCTGTTTTGCTTTGCTGTCTGTCTCCCCCATTTAGACTGTGAGCTGTCATTGGGCAGGGATTGTCTCTGTTGCCGAACTGTACATTCTAAGCCTTTAGTACAGTTGTCTGCACATAGTAAGCACTCAGTAAATACTATTGAATGAATGAATGAATGAATGAGAAAATATGAGGGCTGTAGAGATAGCCTGAGGAGCCAACTGGGTAGAGATGATACTTGAAGCCATGGAAGCAGATGAGTTCCCCAAAAGTATTGGTGTAAATACAGGGTAGAAAGGGACCAAAAACTGCTTTGCGAGGAACGACTACCATTAGGAGGCAAGAAGTAGAGGAGGAGCCTCCGAAATAACCTGAAAAGGTGCTTCCAGAGCTTAAGAGAAGCAGAAAAGGACCATGTCAGTGAAACCAAGATTTGATTGTGTTTCCAGGAGAAAGGGTTTGTTCACAGTGGCCAAGATAGTTGAGACATTACGGAAAATTAGGAAGAAGTAGAGTCTATTAGATTTAGCAAGGAGGAAGTCACTATAGCTTTTGGAGAACAGCTTCAGTGGACTGTGGGGACTGAAGATAGACTGCATGGTGTTGAGAAAGGAGGTAGGTGGAGAGGAAAATAGTGGGACCAGAGGGAAATAACTTATTCAAGAAGTTTGGACAGTAATGGTAGGAGGGAGATGCGATAGCTTGAAAGGGTCGGGGGTGGTCATGGAATATTTTTTTAGGATAGAAGATACATGGGTATTTGAAAGTATTCTCCTTGCAGCAACATAATAATAATAATGATAATAATTATAACAATGGTATTTCTAAAGTGTTTACTTTGTGCCAGGCATTGTACGAAAGGCTGGGGTGGATACAAGCAAATGAGGTTGGACACTGTCCCTGTCCCACAAGGGGCTAAATCATCATTTTACAAATGAGGCAACTGAGGCACTGAGAAGACAAGTAACTTGCCCAATTTCACAGAGCAGACAGGTGGTGGTGGAGCCAGAATTAGAACCCAGGTCCCCCTGACTCCCAGGTCCACGCTCTATCCATTAGGCCCCACCTCGTCTCATGTTGCTGCGCTTATGGAATGCGCTAGAAATTAGCACATATCAACTAGCCAAAAGTTAGTGTGACAATATAATAACGTATATTAGTACAAATCAAGTTTTCCTCTCGATAAGATTTTAGATGGCTTCTTTCATAATGTATCTTCCTGCATATTTCTACACTCAACTCAGCAATTCACATTGATATTTGGATGAATCAGGGTCCTGAAGCCAAAATTCCATAAAAGATAATCATAAGTAATTTCAAAGGGTTTGTCCATAGTGGCCAAGATCATTCATACACCGTGGAAAATTAGGATGATGTAGAGTCGTCATAACTGATATCTCTCTTTTGATAATCCACTATGCTAATGTGTTTGCATATGACTTGGTCTTACATGTTAAATATTTTTGATGACTGTAATTTAAAAGCTGTTTAAGGGAAAAGCCTTTAATGTACCATCAAATATACGAAGGAATAATTTCACTAAGAGTCCCTAAATAAAATGCTTTGAAAACATTTTCAAGGAAGTTTAAAAATGTTTCACAGCTTTAGAGAGATCAACAAAACCTCTTTAATACAACAGCACTTCATATTCATTTAGCCAATATACAACATATGATCAAGTATAAGGTGACAGCTGCATAATTTCTTTAGCAACAAAAATTGCATTAATATCACTAATAACTTAATTTCATACACAAAATAAAAGGTTGGCATGCTTATAACTTTGCTGATGCAAGATGTTTGTATACTCCAAGGTGAGTAGAAAAAATATTAGCTAAATATCACAAATTCTTACTAGGATTGTTCCTCATAAGTAAACTGGATACTGGAAAGGGAACCATAGCTGCTAAGGCAGATGATTTTCCTGCTTCTCTATTAAAGTTAATGAAACATTTTAACGGAAACACCCAGTACTCTCCATTGAAACAGAATTTTGAGCAACTCGTCCAGGAGCAATATACACTACCAATAAGAAAGTCCAGTAATTAAGCTGCATACATGTCTGCCCCCATGATCCCTTAGCTCATGCATGTGACACATATACACAATTAGCTCTTCTCACCTATTTTTTATAGCTTATGTTCTTAACACAAATGTACTATTCCCGTGGCTATTTTACTATGTACTATTCCAATCACACAACAATGTATTCTCGAAAGCTGACCAGGGGAGTGCATCTTCGTTCCCTCATCACCCTGGCAGATCCCTGCCACAAGAGGACTGGGAGGCAACACTTGGTGGGGGGGGGGATGGCAGATGCCTGCCCTTTTTCTCTCTGATGGGCTCCTTTAAATCAAGAGTAGGAGGTAACAGAATGGGATTGGAGTAGCAACCCACATATTTAATCCATCACTAAATCTTATAGGTTCGACCTTTACAACATCACTAAAATCTGCCCCATCATCTCCATCTAAACTGCTACCACGTTAATTCAATCACTTATCTATATTACTTACACCTTGATTGCCGTATCAGCCTCCTGTCTCTCCCCATTCCCGTCCATACTTCACTCTGCTGCCTGGATCATTTTTCTACAGAAACATTCAGGCCATGTTTCTCTTGTCCTTGAGAACTTCCAGTAGTTGCCCATCCACCTCTACACCAAACAGAAACTACTCACCGCTGACTTTAAAGCACTTAATCACCTTGCCCCCTCCTACCTCACCTTGCTACTACAACACACCCTGCACACTTGGCTCCTCTAATGCTATCCTTCTCACTGTACCTCGCTCTCAACTATCTCACCACCGACCTATCCCCCACATCCCGCCTCTGTCCTGGAACGCCCTCCCTCCTCATATCTGACAATTACTCTCCCCCCATTCAAAGCCTTAATGAAGGCAAATCTCCTCCAAGAGGCTTTCCCTAACTAAATCCTCCTTCCCTCTTCCCCTACTCCCTTCTGCATCATGCTGATCTGCTCTCTTTATTCAACCCCTCTTTCAGGCCCTTGACACTTATGTACATATCTGTAATTTATTTATATTGTTGCTGTCTCTCCCACTTGGCTCATTGTGTCTATTATGCTGCTAAACTGTACTCTCCCAGGTGCTTAGTACAGTGCTTGCATACGGTAAGCACTCAATAAATATGAATGACTGACTGACTGACAGTAACTCTGAAAATGGCAGGAACACCAGAAACTTCTAGACCCATGTGCCTGCCTCAAAGCCATACCTCCAAGTAACATTATTCTTCAGCTCTAGTAACACCTAGTACCTCCAAACAACTAAGAAACAATTTTTCTGCTTGTTGGAAAGTATCTCGCCACAACTGGGGTATCTCAGAGACTGAAGTAGTATTCATATATGAGTGGAAATTCTTCCTTTTGGACAGATATTTTACTTACTAAGATTTCAAGGAGACTGAGGAAGTCTCTCTGCCATGCTGGATAGATCTCCATCAGCAGGACCATAATTCCCCTCACATGATAGGCATGAAAGAGAACATTTAAATCCAGGTAGACAAAGGAGTCTCTGACCACCATAGCAACTAATGACTTTGTTAAGCACTTACTATATTTCAAAAACTGTTCTGAGCACTGGGGCAGAGTGGAGTTTATCAGGTTGGACACAATTCCTGTCTCATAATGGGGAACAGAGTCCAAGTAATGTCTAGTAAAGCCAATTGCTAATGTTGTCCTGGTTGGGAAGGAAAGACTAAGCACTGTGACTTCACAGATTGAAACTAGACTTTGGAATGTAAACGCTATTCTCAAATATAGCTTTTAGACAGGCTGTCAAAGATAGATTGTCCACAACAGGAATGTTCAGACATAGCTGTTGCCAATTTTTAAGGCATGCCATTTTCCCTTTATTTTTGAAATTGGTGATATCTTTGGCAAAGCACACAATGGCTAAAGTCACCATGAAGAACTCTAATGATTGGCTAAAAGATATCCCTATTAAAGGAGGGGATAATGGATTTATCTGACAGAACTTTTTTTATGAAATCAGGCTTGATATTTCCCAGGTCTCTCTTCTCTTCAAGGGGTTTATAAATTGCTTTTATGATTTTTTCCCCACAAAAGCAATTTCCAGTATTTTTCTAATATAGAAGTTAAATTTATACCCTAAGGTGTCCAGAATAATTCTTTTTCCTTCTTTATAGACAGGCACCCCTTCTATATTCATTTTGCCTGTCTTCAAGTGCACCTTCACAACTCTCCATTAGTTTTCAAAATGGAGGCTACTGCCCACTGACTATAGTAATTCCTACAGTTCTTTTAATATCTTAAAGCTGCTAACAAGGAAGAAAGTAAGGCCCAGATTGCCTGCATACACTAGAACAAGAGAATCAATCAGTGGTATTTTTTGAGCACTTACCTTGCACTTTACTAAGCACTTGAGAGAGGACAATGGAATTAGCAGACACATTTCCTGCCCATAAAGAGTTTACAGTCCACAGGAGGAAACAGACATTAATATAAATAAATAAGTAGTTAATAATATATAATTTTAAAGGTATGTACATAAGTGCTATGGATTTGGTGATGGGGTATATCAAACACCCAAAGATTAGGATACCAGTGCACAGATGAAAAGAGAAAACTGGTAACAAGAAAATAATGAAAAAATGAATGATTAAATAAACAGAATAAACAATTCTTTTTGTACAGAAGCATGGAAGATGGCTGACATGATGAGGTGGATTACTAGGAAAGAGCTCCTGGATAAGGTGTTTTTTAGGAGGGCCTTGAAGGTGTAGGAGGGATGTGGTTTGGCAGATTGGAAGGGGAAGGAAGGAATTCATTTCTTTGGGAAGAGAGTCAAAATTAATAGAAGATGGAAGAGTTGAGGGCAAGGTACAGAGGATTGCTTTGAAGGAGCAAGCCATGCAAGATGTGATTTTAGCAGGCGAAGGGAAGGGAAAAATAAGGGTTTCAGCCCCTTTTTCTGTTTCTCTTTGAGTCAACTATTTCCTCTTGGTCCCCACTTCTTAATGTTTGATCACAGTTTTTGCATCCCTAAACATCTCTCCCATATTTGCTGCATGGTATATGCTTTTAATCGATAGTATCCATTTATTGTGCACTTTCTATTTGTGGAGAGCTTAGGAGAGAAGAGTAGAATAGAGCTGGTGCACATGATCTCCACACAGGGAGCTTACAGACTAGACTCTCCTTCATTTTCTTAGCCTGTCCTGTACCCAGAAGTGACAGAAGTGAGTTATTTCTAGAAAAAGAGCCAAGAATAATTGTTGAGGAGGCAAAACTGAGCATAAGTGAATAACTTGAGTCAATCAGAGAAAGTAGCAATTATGCTCAGGGCAAAACTAACTTGAAAAAAAATACCTGACCAGTCACATTTCTTAAAGGTAGAAATAGAAGCAATCCCATTTTCATCCCAAGAACAATATTCACAAAATGATAGAATTCCTCACAGACAGCTACTGTAAGAGAGAGCTCACTTTCCTGCCTGAACTCTGATGACACCACTAGGCTTTTGAGCAGACACAGCAGGATTGGAGTTTTAGATTGGGGGTGGGGTTTGCCTAGATGTCAGTTTTTAAAAATCATATTTCAAGGACCATCTGACAAATGTTGTGAGGCCATTAAGGTAAGGTCTGGTAGCACTTGGTACAAATGGAGTTATGACATGCTGAGAAGGGATTTCCTGTTGTAATACTGACATCAGAGGTTACTTTTTATTCTAATACATTATGGAAACTTGCAAAAATATCACTTTATCCTGATCTCTTTCCCCAAGTCTGGGGAATGAAGATAAAAGCCTTGAAGTAAAGAACATTTCTCTACCAGAGTTGCAAATAAAATAACTACATAAAACTTAAGACCTTTATTTAAAAATTTAAAATCCATATTGGAACTTACTAGCTTAATTTTAATATTATATCCCGAAATATATCTGGTGTATTTAGCCACCAAACTAATTTTATATCTAGAACACATAACACCACATGCATCGGTGTGTAAGTATCTATACACACATGCATTTAGGAATTTACACATGGTAAACATGTGCATAAATATTTGAACGTATGCAATTAAAGTATTCCTTAATGGTTTGGAAAAAGACTTCACACATTAACCAAAAACATTAATTGTGATCGTTATGAATTATAATAGAGGGTCATACAAGCATGCATTATCGTGTGAACAATAACTCTTACATAAGTTTTTTAATTGATGATAATGAATGTAGATTCTACCACAATCCTGTTTCCACTATTGGTAAATAATTTAGATCTCCTCAGACTGCAAAATCCTTGAGGTCAGAAATTTTGCCTTTTACTTCTATGGTACTGTCTCAAGTGTTCAAGATAGCACTCATAATAGGTGCTCAACAAAATCAATCTATGGTATTTACTGAGTGCCTACAGTGCTCAGAGTACTGTACTAAGCAGTTGGAATTACAATACAACAGTCCTGGCAGACACTTTACCTGTCCACAAGGAGCTTATTGTCTTGTCTTATGCTGTCAAGTGGTCTCTGACCCTGATGCCATGGACACATCTCTCCTAGAATGACAAACCTCCATCTGCAAACGTTCTAGTAGTGTATCCACAGAGTTTTCCACAGAGTCTTCTTGGTAAAAATACAGAATTGTTCCTTCTGAGCAGTAAACTTGAGGCTCCGTCCTCAACTCTCTCCCACGTCACATTGCCCAGCACAGGTGAGTTTTGACTTATAGCAGATTGCCTTCCACTTGCTAGCCACTGGCCAAACTAGGAATGGAATGGGCATGGCTCTGCTTGACTCCCCCTCTTGTAGTCGAGACTGGTAGAGTATTAGAAACTCTCCAGGTGTGAACCTGAGAGGAGAAGGAGTTTATATACATCTTATTTTTGATGAGTGCAATGTGGGTAATTTCTCTTTACTCAACCTGTAAGTGAGGGTCTTCTCCAGAGAATTAGTCCTCTTAAATATATGTCCAAAACATGCTAATCAAAGTCAAGTCATTTGGCCTTCTGAAGACTGCTTTGGTCTTTACAGACTGAGATACTCATTTCTCATGTGGCAACATCAGCTACTGGAGGTACTGAAGCTTTTATTCTGGCCATGTCAAAAACACTCATGAAAGGCACTTAATCATTCATTCATTCATTCGTATTTATTGAGCACTTACTGTGTGCAAAGCAGTGTACTAAGCGCTTGGAATGTACAATTCCGGAACAGATACAGACAATCCCTGCCCAACAAGGGGCTCACAGTCTAAAAGGGGGAGACAGACAACAAAACAAAACAGTCAGGCAATACTAACAAAACGTGTTGTATTGGCCATGTTCAGCATTTCTCTTGACTTTGAATCTGCCTCTTATGGAACCAATATTCCCAATGCCTTTCCCAAGGAGAGGCCAGTCTGTCTACTTCAGTTGTTTTTCAACTAGCCACCGATATGCCACCAAAGTTTGATATGTCTGACACTAAGATAACTGTCTTCATTTCTCCCCCTGGGTGTGTCCGCATTCAACCGATCACATGTACAAGATGTCTGAATATCTTGCCATCATTTATTTTTCACACTAAACTCTGCTCAGTCCATCTGTGCTGATCTGAACAGTGCTTTTAATACTGGTGAGCTTACTACATTCCAGGATCTCACTTGTTTGATCTGTCTTTCCAACTGTGGGTATGATTCATAGGTCAGTCAATTGTATTTTCTGAGCACTTACTGTGTATGCAGAGTACTGTGCTAAGTGCTTGGGAGAGTACAACATAGCAATAGAAAAGACACATTCCCTGTTTACAACAAGCTTACAGTGGAGAGGGTGTCACTGATGCTATGGAATAGGCACCTGGATGTGCCTTTTTTGGTAGGTCTGTGTCTTTCATGAGAAGCAGTGTGGCTTAGTGGACAGAGCATGGACTTGGGAGTCAAAAGGACCTGGGTTCTAATTCTGGCTCTGCCACATGTCTGTTGTGTGACCCTGGGCAAGTCACTTCCCTGGGCCTCAATTACCTCATCCATAATAATAACAATTATTATTATTATGGTATTTGTTAAGTGCTTACTATGTGCCAGGCACTGTACTAAACTCTAGGGTGGATATAAGCAAATCGGTTTGGATGCAGTCTCTGTCCCACAGTCAAATGGGGTTTAAGACTGTGAGCCCTATTTGGGGCAGGGACTGAGTCTAACCTGATTAACTTGTATATACCCCAGCACTTAGAACAGTGCTTGGCAAATAGTAAACTCTTAACAAAGTACGATAATTATTATTAGTAGTAATAATAATAATATGACTCAGTGGAAAGAGCATGGGCTTTGGACTCAGAGGTCATGGGTTATAATCCTGGCTCTGCCTCTTATCAGCTGTGTGACTTTGGGCAAGTCACTAAAATTATCTGTGCCTCAGTTACCTCATCTGGAAAATGGGGATTAAGACTGTGAGCCCCATGTGGGACAACCTGCTTACCTTGTATCTACTCACTGCTTAGAACAGTGCTTGGCACACAGTAAGCACTTAACAAATATTAAAATTATTAGTATTAATTATTATTATAGGTCCTGGCTTTGCAGCCATTCAACCCTGCTTAGCAGACCTTTAATTTGATATGAAGCTTGATATCTCATTAGTAAATTCTACATCTCTCAAGTACCTATGGACTTCCTCACTCATGTTTATACAGTTTGGTTTACACCATACCATTCCAATAGGTCACTACATGGCTAAATCCATGTCTCAGTAGTAAAGTTTTCTGAGAAAAGAATCACACAAAGGAGGAGACATCTCTCACGGTGGACAGCAGAAACAGGAATCTTAGAAATAGTAGGATGGGGTGGTTGGTGAAGATTACAGCAATATACCACTAAGGCCCTGCCCATCAGTGGTCCTCTGGAACATTATGGCACTACACTGTGGTGAATTTGGCTGCAAAATCCTGGCTCCGTCATTTGTCTGCTGTATAACCTCAGGCAATTCACTTGATTTCTCTGTTCCAGAGTCATCTCATCTGTAAATTGGGGATTAAGACTATGAGTCCCATGTGGGACATAGACTATGTCCAACCTGATTAGTTTGTATTTAGCCCAATGTTCAACTGGCACATGGTAAGTGCTTAAGTACTACTAAAAATGTCTTTGAACTTATGATTTTCATAAATCCTTCACAATGTGCAATACTAGATCCCGATTACTCACTTGTTGAACCCGCTGACCCAAGCGAAAAATGACTGGGAGGAACTTGAGAATACAAATTCATTCATTCAATAGTATTGACTGAGCGCTTACTATGTGCAGAGCACTGTACTAAGCGCTTGGAATGAACAAGTCGGCAACAGATAGAGACAGTCCCTGCCGTTTGACCGGCTTACAGTCTAATCGGGGGAGACAGACAAACAAGAACAATGGCAATAAATAGAGTCAAGGGGAAGAACATCTCGTAAAAACAATGGCAACTAAATAGAATCAAGGCGATGTACATTTCATTAACAAAATAAATAGGGTAATGAAAATACCCTACAGTTGAGCAGACGAGTACAGTGCTGAGGGGATGGGAAGGTAGAGGGGGAGGAGCAGAGGGAAATGGGGGGAAAAGAGGGTTGAGGAGAGGTGAAGGGGGGGCGGTAGAGGGAGTAGAGGGAGAAGGGGAGCTCAGTCTGGGAAGGCCTCTTGGAGGTGAGTTTTAAGTAGGGTTTTGAAGAGGGGAAGAGAATTAGTTTGGCGGAGGTGAGGAGGGAGGGCATTCCAGGACCGTGGGAGGACGTGGCCCAGGGATCGACGGCGGGATAGGCGAGACCGGGGGATGGTGAGGAGGTGGGCAGCAGAGGAGCGGAGTGTGCGGGGTGGGAAGTAGAAAGAGAGAAGGGAGGAGAGGTAGGAAGGGGCAAGGTGATGTAGAGCCTTGAAGCCTAGAGTGAGGAGTTTTTGTTTGGAGCAGAGGTTGATAGGCAACCACTGGAGGTGTTTAAGAAGGGGAGTGACATGCCCAGATTGTTTCTGCAGGAAGATGAGCCGGGCAGCGGAGTGAAGAATAGACTGGAATGGGGCAAGAGAGGAGGAAGGGAGATCAGAGAGAAGGCTGACACAGTAGTCTAGCCGGGATATAACAAGAGCCTGTAGCAGTGAGGTAGACTTGTTATATGGTACTCTCCCAAGCACTGAGTACAGTGTTCTGCAAAGAGTAAATGCTCAATAAATGACTGATTGCATAAACTATTAGCACTAAAGCTCAGTTCCTTAAAGATGATTGATCGATTAATTCGTTCACACAGTCTGGGTCTGAGGTCTTCATTACTAAACTAAGGGTAGCTTGCTGTTTATGATGGGAGACTAGACTCTTCTCTTTCTATCTGGGTGTCATTGAAAATGTAGGCTAGCCACAAAATTTAATGAAAGTATTAAGTTTTATGAAAATAAAACTTTTGGTTATGTGTATGTATCACTACTGCAGACTGGTATAAAATTTCAGTTTATTTCAGCCTATTGTCAATTCATACCCTGCTAAATTGTAAACTTTGTAAAAGCAGGGGTACTCTCAAGAATTTAGTACAGTGCTTGGCATGCAATAAGCACTCAGTAAATACCACTGAAAAGTATTCTACTGATTCTGCAAAATAATTA
This sequence comes from Ornithorhynchus anatinus, assembly GCF_004115215.2. Taxonomy (NCBI): domain Eukaryota; kingdom Metazoa; phylum Chordata; class Mammalia; order Monotremata; family Ornithorhynchidae; genus Ornithorhynchus; species Ornithorhynchus anatinus. The sequence goes on along the minus strand of NC_041731.1, from coordinate 67,323,834 downwards.
ACTATCATTGCATGATTTCTTGTGCACTTGCTTCCAAAGCATTCAACCATATGCAGCAATTCAAACAATAAATAAGTTATTGAGTGCTTACTCTGTATAATAAATCCACTGCACTAAGAACTTGGGAGAGTACAATACAATAAGTAGGAATTTGTGAATATTTGTTTCAAAATCCAGAATCCTCTCCCCGCTCTTCAAAGATTGATTGAAGGCACAATTCTTTCAAGAGAGCTTTCCAGACTAAGCCCCACTTTTTCTCATCCCCCACTCCCTTCTGACTCTCCCTGTCTTTCTCCCTTTACTCTTCCCCCCATCCCATCCCCACAGCACTTATTCATATATCTATAATTTTATTTATTTGTATTGATATCTGCACACCACCACCCCCTTTAGGTTGTAAGCTCACTGTGGGCAGGGAATGTCCTGTCTCACTGTCTCACAATATTGGTGAGCAGCAAAAAATTGGGTGAAAGTCATTGGTGACCTTGGGGAGGGCAGTTTCTGAGAAATAAAGGAAGGGGCTGGAGCCAGATTTGAAAGGGGCCAAGGAGGGAATAGGATGAGAGTAAGTGGAGGCAGCAGGTTGCAAACAACTTGATCAAGACATTTGGAAATGAATGGCATGAGGGAGATGAAGAGATAACTGGAGGAATAACTGGAGCTGTAAGGAGTAGGCAGGGTTGTTTTTTTTAATATAGGGATTCATGGGTGTGTTCAAAAGTGAATGACTGAAGAAGGTGGTAAGCAAGGGAGAAAGGTAGGGCAGAAGTGTGAAGTTGGTGCTAAGCAAGGTAGAAAAGTAGGAGGTGCAGGTCAAAAGTGGATTTTGAGAGTAAATAGGAGAGCTCTTTGAGATACTTCTGGGAAGGATGGAAGAGTCAAAAAGAGGATAAGAGGAAGGGGAATTTAGTAAGATCACATTTAATGGTTTCCTGATTCCTTGCTTTCCTTTATCTTTCTCGTTCATTCTGTTGCTAAATCCTGTTGACTTTTTTCATGGTATTTCCCAGATATTCCCTTTCCTCTCCATCCAAATAACTACCACTCTGGCCTAGGTGTTTCCAATATCTTGGTTTGACTATTGTCTCATTCTCAGTGTTAGTTGACAGGGCTGCCCTCAATACTCCCATCTCACCCCTGTTTTGGAAGATACATTCACTAGGCTAAAAAAAAAAATCTATTTTCTCAAATCCTCCTTTGCCATTTTCATTTAGTCCCTTACAAACCAACTCTCAAAACTGGGCATGCTCCAGAGTCACAAGCAAACTTTGGGTGGAAGAGACAACTCTTTCATGTTTCTATGATTTCCCTATGAACTGAATACATCAATTGAACTGACAACCTTAGTGAGTTCTTTCCTTCCCCCTGAAATGAAGCAATAGTCTTCTTTGGCCAATAGGCATGATTTTGTTTTTTTTAAAAAAAGACCAATGCGGATTTTTTAAAAAATGTTTTCTACTTGCTCGTGAAAATAATTACTTATCCACATTATAACCAAGAAATATTCACTCGTACAATGGTTCAAATGCCCACAGAAGGGAGTAATGGATTCCACATGCAGAAATGATGGAGAAATTTGTTCACAATTCTGAATCATCCATAAAATATTTACAGCACTCGGTTTGCAAAGCTTCTTTTCGTTGTAAGTCAATGTGTTTATTAGAGATGTGAGCTAAACTGTGGGAAAGTAATTTGGATAGTCAGAGAACCGCAGCCACTCCATAGTTTGCTCTGCTGCCCACTTCTGCATCTAGGATACTAACTATTCAAATTGATAGTGAACAAGAGATCAGAGAGAAAGGGATTTTTCCCCTAACACCTTATATAGACCTTAAAAAGAAGGCATTTCTTTTGGATCAGATAGACATTATCAATTTGGACAGAGAGTGTCTGAACCACTATTATCTGCAAATGATTCATGAGGGCAGGTATTCCTCTCACTGAAGATTTTAGTGAAACCATAAATATAAGAAAAGACAGAAGCTGGATTCTGTAAAGGACCTGAAAGGAATTCTTTCAACAAAATCTAATTCACCAAATAGGTGAGTCTTATGAATTCGTCTTCTGTGTATTGTGGGACGGGCGAAGAAGTATTCCTTTCACCTGCCTATTTACTGCAGGTGGTGCCCTTTATTTTAATTTAGAGAGGGCTAAAGAGATGGTTATTGCTCCATGAGAGGGGAAGTGATTGAAATAGGTCATCATAAAAGGAATCCCTTTGGTGTCAAAGTATTTCTGATGACACTTAGGAAAGAAAAATCAGGATAATGGAGCTCAGGATCAGGCAGTAAATCCTATAAGACTGTGATTTTACATGAAACTGGTTTGCATTAGTAAATATAAAAAAGGGTTTTGAAGCGGCCTCCTCTTTGTTAGTGATCTAGAGTCACAACAAATGCACTTCTAAAGATGACATTTTGCCTTTTATCAGACTGTTCTGAAGTTCCCAAACACTGTCTCTCTTATTAAGATTGTTATTAAAAGAGCATCCCACTTCCATTTAAGCTGAAATGACCTTTTCAATTTTAGGCTCTAGGTCTCAAATAGAAACTGCAGCATTTTCACCAATTAATTTTGAAATAAACAAAACTATTCTTGTGACATTTTTGCAGCTAGGCACACACATTACATCTCTATGAAATTTAGGGTTTCTTCCTCTCTTCTGTAATCTTTCCCAGCATACATGGCACAAATAAATCACTCTTCTTGAAAAATGGATCCTTAAACACCATCTCTAAAATGAGGATAGTAGTTAAAACGTAGAATGAAGAAGTCTTTCCTAATGCTTACTCATGCATGATGTTATATTGGATTTTGGATTCTACAAGGAAAAAAAAAGGGCATCTTCTGAATATCCACTGGAGCAATTTGTTATACTACAGCATTGGGAAAGTGCTTTTCTCAAGACATGTCCCCTTCACGCAAGGGGGGACAGGGGCATAAAAATATATAAAAATGGGGGTATTCAGAAAAAAGTAGGCTTTATAATCAATCATATATATGTACTCATGTTGAGGGAAGGAATAAAAATGTGATAAATAATGAGTGGGTTTCTGACAAGTTTTGGGAGTCGATTAGGAAAGGTTTATTGAATGATTTAGGTTTGAGGTAGTCTGTAGGTGAGGAGAACTGAGGTTTGTCAGATCAGGGAGAAAGGGGATGGAACAGCATGAGCACAAGGCTGGAGGCAGAAGCTCAAGAGCAATCCTGGCTTTACCACTTGTCTGCTGTGTGACCTTGGGCAAGTTCCTTAACTTCTCTATCCCTCAGTTATCAAATCTGTAAAATGGGGATTAAGAAGGTTGAGCCTGGCATATGGTATGCACTTAACAAATAGCATAAAAAAAACCAAGGTTAAGCTATAAGAATATAAGATTGGCTGAGTTGGAGAGAAATGGATAAAAGGGCTGATAGTGTTATCAAGGAGACAGAGCATGGGCTTGGGAGACAAAAGGATGTGGGTTCCAGTCCAGGTTCCACTACTTACCTGATACATGACCGTGGACAAGTCACTAAACTTTTCTGTGCCTCATTTACTTAATTTGTAAAATGGATAGGTCCCTCTCAGGGCCGGACCTGGAGAGGTTCCTGTACTCTACCATTCCTGACTACAGGAGGGAGAGTCAAGCAGAGGCATACTCATTCAACTCTTAGCTTGGGCAGTGGCTAGTGAGTGGAAGGCAGTCTGCAACAAGTCAAAACTCATCTTTGCTGGGCAGCAGCATCATTGGAGAGAGTCAAGAGCAGAGACTTACTGTGCAGAAGGAGGCAATGATAAAACACTTCCATATTTTTACCAAGAAAACTCTATGGATATGCTACCAGAATGATTGCAGATGGAAGTGGGGCAATCTGGGAGAGATGCGTCTGTGGCGTCACTATGGGTTGGACACGACAGCATAAGACAACAACAACAAAATAGATAGTAAGACTGTCCCATTTGGACATGCACTTTGTATCTGTGCCAGCGCTAAGTACAGTGATTGTTATGGGCAGGGAATGTGCCTGCTAATTCTGTTGTATTTGTACTCTCCCAACTGTTTAGTACAGTCTCTGCACATAACTGCTAAATATGATTGATTGCCTGACACACAGTAAGTGCTTGACAAATACTATGAAAAAATGACAACAAAAACATAACAAAAAAACAAAAACAGGATACTCACATATACTTAAATAACATATTATAAATCACCTATTTATTCATATCAATGCCTACATCCTCCTCTACACTGTAAAGCCATTATAGGCAGGAAACATGTCTGTTAATTCTGTGGTATCATACTATCCCTAGTGATTAGTACAGTGTGCTGCACGTAGCAATTGCTCAGTAAATCATCAACAAAGGCATCTCCTCTTGCCTTCAAGACATCTCTATTTGGATGTCTTCCTGTCACCTAAAATGTAACATGTCCAAAACAGAGCTCCTCATCTTCCCACCCAAACCCTGTACTCCCCCTGACTTTCCAGTCACTGTTAAAGCCACCACCATCCTTCCTGTCAAACAAGCCCATGATTTTGGCATTATCCTGGACTCCACATAATCTGTCACCAAATCCTGTCGGTCCCACCTTCGCAAGATTGCTAAAATCCACCCTTTCCTCTCCATCTAAACTGCTACCACATTAATACAATCACTCATCCTATCCTTCCTAAATTCTGCTCCCCCTCTGCTCCCCCCTGCCTTCTGCTCCCTCCCCGTTCCCCCCTTCACCTCCCTCAGCTAAGCCCCCTTTCCCTCTGTTCCTACCGCTCTCCCTTCCCCTCCCCTCGGACTGTGATCATTTGTATACATTTTTATTACCCTATTTATTTTGTTAATGAGGTGTACATCCCCTTGATTCTATTTATCATGATTATGTTGTCTTGTTTTTGTCCGTCTGTCTCCCCCGATTAGACTGTAAGCCCATCATTGGGCACGGATTGTCTCTGTTGCCGAACTGTACATTCCAAGCGCTTAGTACAGTGTTCTGCACAGAGTAAGTGCTCAATAAATACTATTGAATGAATGAATTACTGCATCAGCCTACTTGCTGACCTTCCAACATCCTGTCTCTCCCCACTCCAGTCCATACATGACAGTGCTGCCTGGATCATCTTTCTACAAAGACATTCAGGACATCTCATGCCCCTCCTCAAAAATCTACAGTGGTTATCTATCCACCACTTTATCCAATCAAAAACTCCTCATCATTGGCTTTAAAGCAGTCCATGACTTTGCCCCCTCTTACCTCACCTCGCTTCTCTCCTTCCCAGCCCACACAGTCTGCTCATTTGGTGCTAACCTTCTCACTGTGCCTTGATCTCACATGTCTTGCCGCCTACCCCTGGCCCACTTTCTGCCTCTGGCCTGGAATGCACTCTGTCCTCAAATTCGACAGACAATTACTCTGCCCACTCTTCAAAGCCTTATTGGAGGCACATCTCTTTTAAGAGACTTTCCCTTACCAAGCGACATTTCTTCTCATCATGCACTCTCTTCACCTTGCTCCCTTTCCTCTCTCCCTTGTGCCCCACAGATAGCACTTATGTATATATTTTGTAGTTATATTTATTTGTATTGGTGCTTGTCTCTCTCCTCCTTACCCCCTCTACCCCACAGCCCAGACTGTGAGCTCACTGTGGGCAGGATTTGGTGCTGTTTATTGTTGTATTGTTCTTTCCCAAGTGCTTAGTACAGTGCTCTACACACAGAAAGCACTTAATAAATATGACTGAATGATTGATTGATAACAAAAGCAAAGAGGGATAGAATTGCTGGAGGCCTTGATGCCAACTGTGAAGACTTTTCCTTGAAATGTATCATTAGTAGAGATGGGATAGTTCAGAGGAGGACAGGATTTAGGAGAGAAGATAAGTAAATCACTTCTGTACATTCATTCATTCAATAGTATTTATTGAGCGCTTACTATGTGCAGAGCACTGTACTAAGCGCTTGGGATGAACAAGTCGGCAACAGATAGAGACAGTCCCTGCCGTTTGACGGGCTTACAGTCTAATCGGGGGAGACGGACAGACAAGAACAATGGCAATAAACAGAGTCGAGGGGAAGAACATCTCGTAAAAACAATGGCAACTAAATAGAATCAAGGCGATGTACAATTCATTAACAAAATAAATAGGGTAACGAAAATATATACAGTTGAGCGGACGAGTACAGTGCTGTGGGGATGGGAAGGGAGAGGTGGAGGAGCAGAGGGAAAAGGGGAAAATGAGGGTTTAGCTGCGGAGAGGTAAAGGGGGGGGATGGCAGAGGGAGTAGAGGGAGAAGAGGAGCTCAGTCTGGGAACGCCTCTTGGAGGAGGTGAGTTTTAAGTAGGGTTTTGAAGAGGGAAATAGAATCAGTTTGGCAGAGGTTAGGAGGGAGGGCTTCCAGGACCGCGGGAGGACGTGGCCCAGGGGTCGAAGGCGGGATAGGCGAGACCGAGGGACGGTGAGGAGGTGGGCGGCGGAGGAGCGGAGCGTGCAGGGTGGGTGGTAGAAAGAGAGAAGGGAGGAGAGGTAGGAAGGGGCAAGGTGATGGAGAGCCTTGAAGCCTAGAGTGAGGAGTTTTTGTTTGGAGCGGAGGTTGATAGGCAACCATTGGAGTTGTTTAAGAAGGGGAGTGACATGCCCAGATCGCTTCTGCAGGAAGATGAGCCGGGCAGCAGAGTGAAGAATAGACTGGAGCAGGGCGAGAGAGGAGGAAGGGAGGTCAGAGAGAAGGCTGACACAGTAGTCTAGCCGGGATATAACGAGAGCCCGTAACAGTAAGGTAGCCGTTTGGGTGGAGAGGAAAGGGCGGATCTTGGCGATATTGTAGAGGTGAAACCAGCAGGTCTTGGTAACGGATAGGATGTGTGGGGTGAACGAGAGAGACGAGTCAAGGATGACACCGAGATTGCGGGCCTGAGAGACGGGAAGGATGGTCGTGCCATCCACGGTGATAGAGAAGTCTGGGAGAGGACCGGGTTTGGGAGGGAAGATGAGGAGCTCAGTCTTGCTCATGTTGAGTTTTAGGTGGCGGACCGACATCCAGGTGGAGACGTCCCAGAGGCAGGAGGAGATGCGAGCCTGAAGGGAGGGGGAGAGGACGGGGCGGAGATGTAGATCTGCGTGTCATCTGCGTAGAGATGGTAGTCAAAGCCGTGAGAGCGAATGAGTTCACCGAGGGAGTGAGTGTAAATGGAGAACAGAAGAGGGCCAAGAACTGACCCTTGAGGAACTCCAACAGTTAAAGGATGGGATGGGGAGGAGGCGCCAGTGAAGCAGACCGAGAAGGACTGGCCAGAGAGATACGAGGAGAACCAGGAGAGGACGGAGTCCATGAAGCCAAGGTGAGATAAGGTATGGAGGAGGAGGGGATGGTCGACAGTGTCAAAGGCAGCAGAGAGGTCAAGGAGGATCAGAATGGAGTAGGAGCCATTGGATTTGGCAAGAAGGAGGTCATGGGTGACCTTAGAGAGAGCAGTCTCGGTAGAGTGGAGGGGACGGAAGCCAGATTGGAGGGGGTCTAGGAGAGAATGGGAGTTAAGGAATTCTAAGCATCGATTGTAGACGACTTGTTCTAGGATTTTGGAAAGGAAGGGTAGTAGGGAGATAGGGCGATAACTGGAGGGGGAAGTGGGGTCAAGAGCGGGTTTTTTTAGGATGGGGAAGACATGGACATGTTTGAAGGCAGAGGGGAAGGAGCCCTTGGAGATTGAGTGGTTAAAAATAGAAGTTAAGGAAGGTAGGAGGGCAGGGGCGATGGTTTTAAAAAGGTGAGAGGGAATGGGGTCCGAGGCGCAGGTGGAGGGGGTGGCACTTGCGAGGAGGGAGGAGATCTCCTCTGAGGATACTGCAGGGAAGGATGGGAAAGTAGGGGAGGGGGTTGGTGGGGGGGAGGGGAGAGGTGGAGGGGTGACTTTGGGGAGCTCAGACCTGATCGTGTTGATTTTCGTGAGGAAATAGGTGGCCAGATCACTGGGGGTGAGTGATGGGGGAGGGGGAGGAACAGGGGGCCAAAGAGAGAGTTAAAGGTCTGGAACAATCGGCGGGGGTGACGGGCATGGGTGTCGATGAGGGAGGAGAAGAAGTTTTGCCTGGCGGAGGAGGAGAGGGCAGAGTTAAGGCAGGAAAGGATAAATTTGAAGTGTGTGAGGTCGGCTTGGTGCTTGGACTTTCGCCAGCAGCGCTCAGCAGCTCGAGCATAGGAGCGTAGGAGGCAGACAGAGGAGGTGATCCAGGGCTGTGGGTTAGTGGAGCGAGAGCGGCGGAGGGAAAGGGGGGCGAGAGAGTCGAGATGAGTAGAGAGGGTGGAGTTGAGAGCGGAGACCTGATCATCGAGAGTGGGAAGAGAGGACAGGGCGGCAAGGTGAGGAGAGATGCTATTGGAAAGACGGATGGGATCGAGAGAGCGGAGGTCTCTGTGGGGCAGTAGCGAAGATTTGCAGGGGGAGGGAGTGTGAGAGATGAGGCAGGTGAGAAGGTTATCGTCAGAGAGAGGGATTTCAGAGTTGGTGAGGGAGGAGATAGTGCATAATTCTGTACATATTGAGTTTGATATGCAGCAGGATATCCCAAGGATAGGATAACTGATACTAGCCTGGTCAAAGTAAAAATTGTCTAAGATGGGACAATGGTGAAGAATTAGGCTCTACACTACTACCTCTAAACTTGCAGAAGTGCATATCTCAGATTTACATACTCTAGAAGAGCTGGGCCCCTATCAGGATTGCACTTGAAGAGTTTCCAGTACTCTACCAGTCTTGGCTTCAAGAGGGAGAGTCAAGCAGAGGCATATCCATTCCATTCCTTGCCCAAGCTACGAATGGAATGGGGATGCATCCACTTAACTCTAGCTTGGGCAGCGGCTAGTGACTGGAAGGCAACTCAAAACTCACCTGTGCAGGGCAGCAGCGGCATGGGAGAGAGTTGAGGGCAGAGACTCAGTTTACTGTGTGGAAGTAACGCTAAACAACTTTCGTATTTTTACCAAGAAAACTCTATGTATCCAGTCCAGAAGGATCGCAGATGGAGGTGGGGGCATTCTGGGAGAGATGTGTCCATGGAGTCTCTTTGGGTCAGAGATGACTCAACAGCATAAGACAAGAAGAGCTGGCCAATGAAGTTATGAAAAGGAAGAGGGGATTAGGACAATGATCTTGACATTTCTGGATTTTTCATTTCAGAATCATCAAGAAATGACAGCAATTATCTTTTAAATACAATTTTTGTTTCCAAAATCTATATAAGCCAAATTCTAAGTAAAAAAACTGACAAACAGCAAAGGAAATTGAATTATCACCATTTTCCAATGAATTCAGTCAAAAGGAAAGATTTTTGCCCAAATAAATATAATAGTAATAATAACGATGGTATTTGTTAAGCGCTTACTCTGTGCCAAGCACTGTTCTAAGCAGTAGGGTAGATACAAGGTAATCAGGTTGTCCCACATGGAGCTCACAGTCTTAATCCCCATTTTACAGATGAGGTAACTGAGGCACGGAGAAGTTAAGTGACTTTCCCGAAGTCACAGAGCTGACAAATGGCAGAGCCAGGATTAGTACCCATGACCTCTGGCTCCCGCCCATGCTCTTTCCACTAAGCCACGCTGCTTCCCATGACAAACATCATGACAAAGCTTTTTTTTCCCCACCAGAATTATCCAAATAATACCTCAAGCTTCTGCTTCACTTTTGGTGACCTGGCCTATATGTTCTTTACAATATTCAGAAGGTAAAAAGGCACTCATAGCTGCAGCTGAAGCAAAGTGAAGGTAGGAATGGTATTACATGAAGGGAAACACTAGCCCAATAGGAAATGATATGGAAAGGCTGAAGTTCAATTTATACTGTTAATCTCAATCACTGCTTTGGGGTAGGTGTAGCAACATTTCACAGGAAGGAGAGAAGGAGAGGGAGAGAGAGAGGGAGAGAGATGGAGAGAGAGAGAGGGTCTGAGTATTTATTCATTCAATCATATTTATTGAGCTCTACTGTGTACAGAACACTATACTAAACACTAAGGAAAGGACAATATAACAGTAAATAGATACATTCCCTGCCCACAGGGAGCTTACATTCTAGAGGGGTACTGCATGGCTCTAAGCAAATAGAAAGATTAAAACACATCTTTCCTAAACCAACAACATGTGCAAACATGTTACATGTAAGAATTACTTTTGCATTTTCCATTGACACAAAGAATGAACCTTTACATGTTTCACTACTCAATTTGATTTTATCAACGGCATTTGCAGTCCAACAAAAATGCTATGCAGAGAGCAGGGAAAGACGTAGTTTGCAGCCACTGCCTTCCCTTCCCCTAAAAGTCTCTGAGTAAAGTAGAGATAATGTAAAGTTCCACCATCAAACACGGCTTCATTAAGAATTTTAATGAAGCACATGGGAGCCATTTATTGACTCCTCAACTATTAGGATGTAACATTATTACTGCTTTAATAGTATTTCCATTTTCATTTAGGAAGTAACTAATCAAGGGATCAATGTACCAAAGAGTTTATTTTCTCTCCCTTGGGTCACCGAAAGAACATTTCTTAAAATGCAAAGAAGGTTAAGAGCAATTCCCCCCGGTGCCATAGCGCGAAGCGACTGAAAGGAATAACAAGAAGTGGTAAAGGTCAATGGTGGCCGATAGAAGCTATGTTATAAAACAAATGAAAATTGTGTGCGGTAATTCTACCTAGCTGGTGGAAGGAAGGGATCGCTTTCACATCAAAGAGGCTTTACCTCCAAAGTATGCAAAGTGCCTCCACCCTGACCCGCTGTCAACCTGAGAGACATTTCTATTTCTCAGACCCACTTAGAATGCAAACTAATGTTTTCCTGGTAGTTCTCACAGTGTTCTACTTCCTTTGAGGTACAGATGTGTAGCCAAAGAACCCAATCAGATAAAACCTATTTACATATTTATAAAGTCTCCTGTAAAATCTCCTATCAATTGTTGCTGCTATATATAGGCTTTTCAAAGAATCTTGTGGGCACAAGCGCTCCACTGCACTGCTCCCTTCAGGAGTCCCGATACATCGTATAATGTGATTTCAATGTAAATGGGGCCCATCACACAATCACACCACTTCACAAACTCTTTTCTGCTGGGATAGCTTAAATCTAAACACACTCAAGCAGCTTGCTGCACTGGAGCAAGATTTCTTCCACATTTTTTTTTTTAAAAAAAAAGAGTCAAAACCCCCAACACAACAATGCCATGGAGAAAAAAAATCTGAACATTTTCTGCAGAAAGATGGGCCGTCTCCAAATCCTTGTGCCCTATCAGACAAATTAAAGTAAATCAAGCATGAAATGAAGCAGAAGAGCCCCGAGATAAGGCTCCTTTAAGTCGTTTACAGATTAGGATAGAGAGAGGTGCATCTGGTCTCTGGCAGTGAAGGGGCCAGTTTCTCATCTCACAATAGCAGCCTGTGTATAGGATTACCTTACCTTGTCACTGACAAGGGACAAGGCGCCTGCAAAATGTCTCTAACTAACTTTCTAATGTTCCCAGTTAAGTTCTCTTATTAAAAGTATTAACTGTTCCAAAGAGAGAAATAAATGTTGATACCCCAAACCCCACCCCCCGAACCCCCCAAGACACCAGTTTGATTTATGAACTGGTTGGAAGCTGATAAACTGGGGACTCTGCTACTAGCAGATGAGCCTCTCTGCTTATCAGTCAGGATTCTGCTGCTGGAGACAGCCGCAGATAACTTTCCAACAGGAATTAGCGACACAGCCAGCTAACTGTGGGTTACTGGTTGGACTGGTGCTCCAGAAGCAGCTAAAAAGGCCTCTAATGTTATCAGATGGGATTCTGTGGTGGTAAACAGTGAAGCAGTTTCCAGCTGGACCAACGACTGGATCAAAACGATGCAATTCATGGTTAAACTAGATACGCGGCAGTGGGCCCACCCAAGGTTCCTTTGGGAGACGCTCCAATTCCACAGCTACACAGCAAAGCCCTCCTGGTCAGTCAGTCAGTCAATCCCTTGTATTGACTAAGCACTTACTGTGTATACAGCATTGTAGTAAGTGGTGGGGAGAGTACAATATAACAATACAACAGATATATTCGCTGCCCACAATGAGCTTAGAATCTACAAGGGAGTCAGAAGGACCTGAGTACTAATTTCTACTTTGCCACTTGTCTGGTGTGTAACCTTGGGCAATTCTCTGTGCCTTAGGTCCCTCATATGTAAAATGGGGACAAAGACTGTGAGCCCCAAGTGAAACATGGGCTGTGTCCAACTTGATTAACTTGAATCTAAGTGCTCAGTACAGTGCCTGGCACATATTAAACACTTAAAAGAAATAGAAAGAAAAGTCCTTTGAAAAATTATTATTATTACTGCTACGTCTTAGGACCTTAGCATTAGAACCTGCTGCATTAGAAAATCTCAGATTCAATTCCAACATGGACAATGCCAGGGGCAAAGAGTATACAGAAATCAAAAATGCCAGATCAACCACTGGAATTCATCCAAAAGTTTTCTTCAGGTCAGGCAGCAATAATATTAAATTAATCTATTTATATTGCCAATGATTCTAACCCTTCAACTCTTTGCAAATCTTCAAAAAGCAGATTTATAAAGGTAGGCAAATTAGAAAAATAAAATAAATGACACAAATGGAAAATATGCAAAGTTTTTGCCAGCAAATAGGTGAATTCTTTAAAATAGATCTATATTACAATCATTGGGAAAAGTGAGAAAATAGTTTCTCAAGGAGCATTTTAAAGAGGCAATACAGCCTATTCTCTAGCGAATGAAACTTCACTAGCTCAAAAGTCACATAAATATTAAAGTGCTCCAGCTCATATTTTGAAGGTTTGGGGAAAATCAAAGTCCTGGAATAGTGGAGTGGTAAAAAGAGCTCTAAAAGAGATACAACAGCAACAATTTATGCTCTTCATAATAGAAAAGATTAAGGAAAATATCATTGAGTTATTCCCAATATTTTTTCATGATTACGCAATTAGGGAAAGCCCTCTGGTTAGAAAACATGAAATATGTTTGTCACATTTCTAAGTAATTAGTCCCAGCAAAATCTGGCAGGATCCCAGACAGAGCAGTCTTTTGCAGATTTACCCTTGAAGATATGAGAGAATATTTCCAATCTTTTCCAAGTGTTTCCACATCTTGCTCATGGGAGTGCAAACTTCAGTTACCAACTACTGGAGGTTATACATGGTGATTCTGGTGATTCTCTTGGGTTTATTGCATTATTCATTCATTCATTCAATAGTATGTATTGAGCGCTTACTATGTGCAGAGCACTGTACTAAGCGCTTGGAATGAACAAGTCGGCAACAGAGACAGTCCCTGCCCTTTGACGGGCTTACAGTCTAATCGGGGGAGACGGACAGACAAGAACAATGGCAATGAATAGAGTCAAGGGGAAGAACATCTCGTAAAAACAATGGCAACTAAATAGAATCAAGGCGATGTACATTTCATTAACAAAATAAATAGGGTAATGAAAATATATACAGTTGAGCAGACGAGTACAGTGCTGAGGGGATGGGAAGGGAGGGGGGAGGAACAGAGGGAGATGGGGGGTAAAGAGGGTTAAGATGTGGAGGGGTGAAGGGGGGGCAGTAGAGGGAGTAGAGGGAGAAGAGGAGCTCAGTCTGGGAACGCCTCTTGGAGGAGGTGAGTTTTAAGTAGGGTTTTGAAGAGGGGAAGAGAATTAGTTTGGCAGCGGTGAGGGAGGGAGGGCATTCCAGGACCGTGGGAGGACGTGGCCCAGGGGTCGACGGCGGGATAGTCAAGACCGAGGGACGGTGAGGAGGTGGGCGGCAGAGGAGCGGAGCGTGCGGGGTGGACAGTAGAAAGAGAGAAGGGAGGAGAGGTAGGAAGGGGCAAGGTGATGGAGAGCCTTGAAGCCTAGAGTGAGGAGTTTTTGTTTGGAGCGGAGGTTGATAGGCAACCACTGGAGGTGTTTAAGAAGGGGAGTGACATGCCCAGAGCGTTTCTGCAGGAAACTTATCTTAACCCCACCTTAAAATGGTAAAGATACATATTTACAACACACTCCTAGACCTACACAAAATGCCATCACCTAGATAGCAATTGAATCAGGCATAAATTTGGTTGAGTGAATAAACCTGAAAGACTAACGGAACAGGAGTTCATCTCCCCAGGGGCACTGGTCATTCCAAAGCTGTCTTTGCAAGTCCAAGGGGAGAAATCAGATTAATTTTCATTCTAATTCATCTTTCTTTACATAACTTACTTGACAACACACTTTGAAGCCAAATCCGGAACAGCAGAAACACAAATTTATAGGGCAACCACTAAAAAAGCATTTAGTTTTGTATTATATAGATAATGAGCATAATAATGGATTGTACATTTTGCATGTATCTTGTTTTTTCCATGAATGGGAGAAGAGTTATACCAAGTTATACCATAAGTGAAAAGATGTGGCAAACAAATTCATGAATTCTGACCAAAATTATTTTCCATAGTTTGAGTTTAATATAATCCTCCTCTCAGCAGAAAATTGCTATATTTACAAACCACAACAAATTGATGACATCTACATGTTCACTTAAATATTTTAAATTATGTCAAAAAAGATAGGTAGGACACGCTTTATTTTCTCATTGATTAATGTTGTCAGTAAGTGATACACTTACATGATATTTACAGTAAATCTTTACTGCAGATTTTGGTTAGGGCTCCCTTATCCTTCTTGGTTAACATATGATTTGTAATAGATTTACCTTATTTTTTTTAATCCCATGCAAATTACACACACTCTATTTTTATTCTATTTTTTTGTGACAACTATATTTACTTCAAATAAAATCCTTTGACACAGTCTTAAGTGGTATTTGAAATTATTGGAATTTCCAGACTTATACTTTGTTAAAAGTCAGATTTTTGATATGGCATGATACGAGGATCCATGTCTTCACATTAGCTGATACTGCAGGCATTGACATTTTGTTAGTTATTATTCACTTTCTTAAAATAGCAACAATGTGCCAGAAGGTCAGAAAAATATGGCCTAAGAAGACATTTCTATACTAGGGTAAAGTGGTATAATACTGTGATAAGAACAGAAACAGGTATACCAGTACAGTACCTAGTAATAGTTTGGTTGTGGGGCCATAAGAATTGAATGCTAAAAAAAAAAATTGCCCTATAGTCAAGCTTTATTCTGCCTTTTCAAAAGAATAAAGTAATTCAAGTCCAAAGAACAATATTAATGATTTTACTTTCAGTCCAAATAACTTACCTTAATTATAGCAATTACTTCATATACCTGAACATACTCTTTCTCCATGATTCGGGAAATGATTAGGGTTTCAGAGCAGTTGGGATTAGAAAATAGGAAGGGTTACTGCCAATACACAGTTTTTCATTTAGTTATTCACTGTCACTTACCTATCTGAAATCAGTGCAGGCGAGATATAAAAACACTGAAAATTTCATTCAAACAAGTCTCAAAGTTTTGGATGAGTATTTAAAACCTGAGCCAAAATGGAAGTGGCTGGAAACTCACTTTTTTGAGTGGCAAAAATGTGGGGCGAAAGAGCAGTATGGCCTAGTGAAAAGACCATTGGCCTGAGAGTCAAAGGACCTGGGTTCTCATTCCAACTCTACCACTATTCTGCTGTGCAACCTTGGACAAGTTACTTACCTTCTCTGTGTCTGTGACCTCATCTGTAAAATGGGGATGAAGGCTGTGAGCCCCATATGGAACATATACTGTGTCTAATCTAATTATCTTATTTAATAATGATAATTATGGTATTTGTTAAGTGCTTGCTATGAGCCAAGCACCATTTTAAGTGCTAGGGTAGATACTAGGTTATCATGTTGGACATAGTCTGTGTCACACATGGACTTCACAGACTAGGTAAGAAGTTATATCTATGCCAATCCTTACTACAGTGGCCTGGCACATTGTAAGATCTTAAAAAAATACCTATAAAAAGGAAATAATTGCTTCATGTTAACCAACATCAGACTATGGACCCCTTTCATTGGCACCCTGGTAAGTAGGTTTCTGGCTAATCCTGCTTTGGCTGTCTCATAGTTGACTGGAGGTGCAACTAGTCCCGGGTTCCGTTTCACGCTTTCAAACACTACAATATCCTATTATCTTAGTCTGGAAAGTTTTATTACATTTGTCTGTTTCATTTCCACTGAACTGTGTTGACAGAGTCTTTATCATCAGAAGAATAATTTGTGGTTGGGATGGTTAAGCAAAGTTGTAGCCACCACTTTATATGGTTTAATACGAGCCATGAAGAGGCCTACCCAGCTCAAAGGGGAGCATCTTATCCTTCTTGGTTCCTGAGACTGGTGAATTTGGGGATAAAGACTGAAACTGAAAAATCTGGGGATTTTCCACTAGAGGTTATATTCCTGTGGGAGATTTTTCTCAGAGGAAAAAGTCCATAAGAATTCACTAAGCTTTTCAGCAAAAGAAAAACTGTTAGGCAAGCTGTGATCCTCTTTTTCTGCTCCCATTCATTTATTCATTCAGTCATATTTATTGAACACTTACTGTGTGCAGGGCACTGTACTAGGCACTTAGAGAGTAGAATAAAACTCCTGCTGCTCACTGGACATAGGCTGCAACTCACCAGAAGATGAATGATACTTGAGTCGAATCTCATAACCTTGTATATACCATTTCATTCATTCACTCATTCATATTTACTGAGCACTGTGTGTAAAGCACTGTACTAAATGCTTGGGGGAGTACACTATAACAGCAAACACATTCCTGCCCCTAACGAACTCACAGTCTAGAGCTATCCTCACACTTTGCACACATATAGTGCTCGATAAATGACCTTAGTATAGTACTATGGCTTAGCCATACTCACAAAAACACTTTTAACAGACGGAACACAGATTTATTATCTTGGGACACGCAGGAGCTAATGAAATGTTTTACAACAAAAGAATCCTGGAATATTCTTGTCCTGTGAAGGTAGGAAGCAATTATTTTGGAATTTAGGCTTATTTATCAGGATTATTCCTAAAATAGTTCATTCCAATTATAGCAGAAAGTTAGCTAAAGACATCTTTTACTCTACCACTTCTCTCAGGCAGATCAACACTATGATGGATGAATGCTTGAGCCTACTCTTAAAAATCTTTGGGCACAGAGAGACCAAAACATCTCTTAGTAATGGGTTTCACTTTAACAATCTTTAACTCTCCTATAAACCCACTGATATGACTTCTGTGGATGAAATGAAAAGCTGATCAATAGCCTCCCTGAAATGAGCTCAATTCAACTTGTGCTTAAAGTTACCCGGAATTTTAGGAAGACTGATCATTCAATCATCAAATCAAGAGAATTTATTGAATGATTACTCTCTGCCTAGCACTGTACAAAGTACTTGAGGGAGTATTATACCATAGAGCTAGTAGACATGGTTCCTGCCTCTGAGGAGTTCAGAATGCAGCAGGAGAGAGACACTAGAATTAATTACAGGTTGGGGAAAGTAACGGAGTTTAAAGAAATGGCATAGACTTGGTCACTAGACTGTGTTCTCTTTGTGGGCAGGAAATGTGTGTACCACCTGTTATATTGTACTCACACAAACAGTACAGTGCTCTGCTCACAGAAAGTGTTTCATAAATGCCTTTGAAACAAAAAGAAACAAGTATTACAGGAGGGAGAGGGGAAGTGTACAAGAGCTTACTGTTGTCTGGTAGGGTGGTAGGGTAAGGAGATGAGAGATTAATCAGCAAAAGCCTCTTGGTGAAGATGTGATTTCAAAGGCTTCTTGAAGATGGAGAGAGCTGTTGCCTGCTGGATGTGCATGAGGGAGTTCCAAGCAAAAGGGAGGGTGTGAGCAAGAGGCTGTCAGCAAGAGAAAAGAGAATGAAGCACAGTAAGTAGGTTGGCTTGAGCAGAGTGAAGCATGAGAGCTGAGATGTAGAGATGCAAAGATACATAAGGTGGCAAGAGCTGATCGAGTGCTTTGTGCTTAATTCTGTGAGCAATGACCAATTAGAGATTTTTGAGTTGTTGGGAGTTATGTAAAAAGCAACGTTTTAGAAAAATGATCTGGGTAGCAGAATGAAGAATGGCCTGGAGAGGGGACAGACTGGAGTCAAGAAGTTCTGCAAGGAGACTTATTCAAGTTTGGATATAGCAGGATATGACAGATGCTTGGACCAGTATCGTTGTAGTTTGGATAGAGAGAAAAGATAGGATTCTGGGTATATTGTGAAGAAAGAACTGACAGGATTTGGTGACTGAGTAAATATGTGTTTTGAAAATGAGAGGGAAGAATTGACGATAATATGGTTGAACCTACACAAGATGGGGAGAATGGCGAAATTATCTGCAGTGATGTGAAAGTTAGGAAAGAGGATTTGGAAAAGTAGATGAAGAGTTCAATTTGAGATACACTGAGCTTGCAGTACTGCACCTACTCCCCACCTCTCAAGATAGTAAGCTCACTGTAGGCAGGGAATGTGTCTACAAACCCTGTTATATTGTACTCTCCCAAATGCTAGGTACTCTGCACATAGTAAGTGCTCAATAAATGCAACTGACTGATTGATTGCAGTGAGAGGTCAGAGTTCCTCAGCTACAGTTGGGAGTCATCCATGTAGAGGTTCAAGTTGAAGCCATGATAGCAGATGGGCTCCATAAGGAAGTGAGTGGAGATAAGAATAGAAGGGAGCCCAGAACTGAGGCTTGAGAAATCCTGTTAGTAAGAGGGAGGGAAAGGAAAAGTGAATCAAAGTGACCGAGGATGAGCAGCCAGAGAGGCAGGAGGCAAACCAGCAGATGACAGTATCAGTGCAACCAAGTTACCAGGAGATGGAGGTTGTCCACAGTATCAAAGGCTGACAAAAGGTCAAGGAGGGTTCGAATGGAGCAGAGTCTGTCAGATATGGTTAGAAGATGATCACCTGTGACCTTGGAGAGAGAAATTTCAGTGGAGTGGAGGGGTGGAAACTGGAATGTAGAAGGTCAAGAAGGGAAACAGATATGAGAAAAAGGAGACAATAAGAGAAAACAATCCATGCAAGGAATATGAACAGGAATGGTAGGAGAAAGATGGGAAGGTAGCTGAATTATTCATGATGTGAGAGGTTTTTGAGGAAACAGACACAGGGGTGTGCTTCAATGCAGCCGGGAAGTCACCACCAGAGAATGAAAAGTTGAAGATGAAGGACAGGCAAACAGAAGAGTGGGTGCATTAACAATTTGAGGCCACTAGGGAATCATTTAGTGCTTACCACCCCACCTTCAAAGCTGTCCCAAAATCCCACCTCCCTCAAAAAGCATTCTCTTATTAACCCCGAAATCCAAGTCACATCAACTTATCAGCCACTTCTAGCACTCACAGATTTATTTATATTCTCCCCCCAGAATTTAGAAACAACTTTATAGTCTGGTCAATGATATTTACTGAGCACTTACTGTGTGGACAACACCATACTAAGTGTTTGTGAAAGTACAATAGAGTTTATAGATGCAATTCCTGCTCACAAGGAGCTTACAGTCACTTCATTGTTTCATTTTGATTACCCACTTGGTTAAGTGTTTCAATATCTGTCTCCCCCACTGCTTTAAGCTCCATGTGGATAGGGAGCAAGTCTCATGTTTCCTATGAACTTTTTCAAGTCCTTAGTACAGTGCACTGCACCCACTGTCTCCTTAAAAAGTACCTTAACCATAATTTCTGCTACTTCCATTTTACCTCAGGTTAGTGGCACTGCCAGGAACCCCGAAGGAACAGCTTCACAGGAGTCATGGGTAAACTCTCTGTTTTCCTACATCGCAAGCTGGCAACTCTTAGGGGTGGCAAAGGTCGATGAAAGTGCTCAAACTGAGATTGGTCCTGTAAAGTGCTCTGAAGGCCAGTCCAGAGTCTATATAAAAGCTGAATCCTCACAACATATCACTTTGTATTCCAGACAGTTCTTCAGAAGATTAAAGTTAAGTGTTTAAAAATCCCTGCATCAAGGAAAAAGCCATTACACACACACACCCCTCCCACATGTTGTTAATGTCAAGTAATGCCTTTTTCAAAACTAGACTCACCCATTTTCCCCAGAAAACCTTCTCAGACTAACTACCTGGTTACACCACCTTCCTTTACTCCTCAGCACTTTTTATGTAGCCATAAATTCATATAAACATTTAAAGTTACACATTCTTCTTCTCTCCAGATGATTATGAACTATTTGAGGGAAGGCCCCTATGTCATTAATTTTCCTCTAATTCTCTTCTTCTGTAGTGGAGTACCTAGCAGAAAAGGCACTTAATAAACACTATGACTTTCTATCTTTAGAAACATCCTACCAAATTAGTGCCAGGTCATTTAATTTATCAGCAAGTGCACTGCACTACTCTGCACAGTTCTCAAGGGACTGCAGAGGTGAGAGGACCCATTAAGTCCTCAAAGGAAGCTGCCAATATCCACTGTTCCACTTCAGAAGGGGGAGAATAAACCTTGATCAATCAACCAATCAGTTGCATTTATTGAGCGCTTATTATGTACAGGTCATTTAACTAGGTGCTTGGGAGAGTACAATATAATAGAGGTGGTAGAAACATTCCCTTGATCGATTTCTACCAATTTTTAGATTGTGAGCCCCCTGAGGGACAGGGACTGGTGCCTAATTTCCACCTTTACATTTTCCCAGTTCTGACACCAGTGCTCTGCACACAGTAAGCATTTAATATTATTACTACTACTGCTGCCAATCTGCCTAACTTCCCATCTCTCCATCCAGCTTTGGTGCTGATATATATGTTGCAAACAGGTTTACTTTTCAATGACAAGTGAATTTCCACCTATAGAAACAGCCAATGCTGTAATTGCACCCAAGAACAATTGTGGAAGCAAGCAAATGAAAGTTTACCAAATACAACCCAGTTTGTACTCAGAAACTTCGAACTACTCTTACTAACCATCAAATGTTGAATTGTTTGAATTTGTAGAAAGAGTTTTCACAAAATATTGCAAGGGGAAAAAATGGGTTTCCTGAAAACAGACAGGAAACAGAAATTTAGTTATAGATTTACCATCACATCTTGTCTGCATTTAAGAACCTCAAAGCAAGAACCATGAGTTTCAATAATTCATTGTTACATGGTACTTATGGCACCATGGTCAGCTAATGATATTGGAAATACTCAAATAAAATTAACAATATATCTGGTTTGCAACATATCACAATGAATGTGATATACTACACTTATCAAGAAGATTTGAAATAGAATGTCATATGCAAAAATTCACAATGAATGTGATATACAACATATATAACCATACGGAATGATTTGAAATGGAACGCCATAGGTAAATATGTTAATTGGAAGACCTTTCCAAACTGGTAGGTGAATGACCCTTACAAGCAGTGGTAGTAATGGTATTTGAGTGGCTACTAAGTTCAAGACACTACGTGGATGACAATGATGAAGTCTCCTGTTAAGAATGATGGAGAAACCATACAAAGGAATTGATTATAGTGCTAGTGGCTTCCCCAGAACCACTTGTACTCAATACTGCATGACAGTCATATTCCTGCTGGGACACAAACTGCCACAAGTAAGTGTGCAGACCTACAGAACGTTTCAAAGTGTGGGTGGGGTTGCCAATCAATCTTATTTATTGAGTGCTTACTGTGTGCTCAAGAAAATACAACAGAATTAGTTATGTTCCCTGTCTACAATGAACTTACAGTCTCATCATCCAGCTAAGCCTGAACAGGGATTAGAAACTCAAGTTTCCTCATTCCCAGAGCACTATTCTTTCCTCTAGATCAAGGGAAAGGCTGACTGCACTGTATTTAAGATCTTGAGAATATACGAGAGGCACAAAATGCAATCCCTGCACACAAGAGTTTGCACACTAATGGGGAAGGCGGGCATATTAATGGGGAAGGCGGGCATATTACAGATGCCACCAGAATTAATTGAACACACAAATGTTCACAAGTGCAAAGAATTTGCATAAATAAATAATTACACCCGAGATGTGTTAGTCGGCATTGTGGGAATTCATCAGGGTGGGAATTTAAGTGTGCAAAACTAACCAGTTTGAATGATTTTCAGCACTTATGCCTCTCACTTCTTGCTTCATTTAAAACAAATGAGTTTCCATACCATGTTTTCCCTCAATCCTCTCTCAAGGAGAGCTGGAATACAGAAGCTGCCTTTTTAGGAATATCCTTATTTCCCTCTATCTTTCCGTGAATATCTTACTAAAGGATCTGTTCACTTTTGTGTGCTGGGCTTCACATTTCTTTTCCAAGGAACGACGATCTTCAACGTGCAGTTCTAGTAGGTAAAAATGCCAATTTTTCATTTTCTATCGCAATAATAATGATATGAATAATAGCATTTGTTAAGTACTCATAAGAGAAGCAGTGTTGTTCAGTGGAAAAAGCACGGGCTGGGGAGTCAGAAGTCATGGGTTCAAATCCTGGCTCTGCTGCTTAGCAGCTGTGTGACTTTAGGCAGGTCACTTAACTTCTGTGCCTCAGTTCCTCAGCTCTCAAATGGGGATGAAGACTGTGAGCCCCATGTGGGACAACCTGATCACCCTGTATCCTCCCAAGCGCTTAGAACAGTGCTTTGCACAGAGTAAGCACTTAACAGATGCCATCATTATATGTTTCTGGAAGAATCATTATTTTAAATAAGTATTGTTGGATGCTAAGCAAGTTTTGGAAACAGGTCACAAATCACCTACCATATGACTACCAAACAAGGGAAGAGTTTTTTAAGGATGGAAGATACTATACTACTAAAAATATTCCACTTTAGTTCCATACTCTCTGGAAGCTCATATGTAAAAATAAAATGATATGTGAGTGATGGGAGCATGATCAGGTTTGTCATTAGTTACTGATACAGCTCAACACAAATTTCATGAGTGGGAAAAAAAGCAGTCTAATGGCCAATATGTGTATTTTGCTATTTCATCTAAGTTTGTTTTAATGGTCCATCTGTTCTGTGATGAAGAGTTGACAACTGCACTTCTCATGAAGCTGCATCATGTACTATGAAACAAAAATCACCACATGACTGAAAATGACAAAAATTGCTGATTAACTCGATGGACAATTAACAGTTGCATTGTTATACCTTCAGATATGTGGAATGCATAACTTAAGGACTCAGTTTATGTTCCAGTCTGAACCAGGGAAATCCTACCCACAACTAAGGATTTTAATGAGAAACACAGATGTTAAAGCTGCCACTAAATACTACCATCTCTGGATCACCCTCTCCATTGTTTTTACAGACAAAGAAGCAGAAAAGTGGATCAGGAAGGCCAGCAATGAAAGATTAACAGATGTAATTTTGCTAAAATGGAAAAAACAAACTTCATATAAAATTGAAGATCTACAAAACTGGGGGAGTGTTTTACTTTATTGTTCATTGGGTCGGACCTAGCACGGAATGTATCTCTGGTCCCTTGTACAGTTTCAATATCGTCTGCCAATCAATAGCATGGCCTAGTGGATCAAGCATTGCCTTGGAAGTCAGAAGGACCTGTTCTAATCCTGGCTCCTCTTGTCAGCTGTGTAACCATGGGCAAGTCACTTCATTTCTCTGTGGCTCTGTTACCTCATCTGTAAAATGGGCATTAAGATTTTAAGACCCATGTGGGATATGGACCTTGTATCTACCCCAGTGCCTAGCAGTGCCTAGCACATAGTAAATGCTTAACAAATGCCATGAAAATAGTATCTATTGTGCATAAACTGTGCACAGTACTAAGCACTAGGGAGAATACAACAGAATTAGTAGACATGATCTTAAAAGCAAGTATAATTTAGCAGGGGAGAAAGGCATTAAAATAAGTTACAGATAGGAGGAAATAATAGAGAATAAAGATATATGTACATAAGTACTATGAAGGGTGGGATGGTGCCTGTACCCAAGTGGTTAGGTGATGAAGTAGGACTTGGCTTACTACAGTGTTTTGTACACAGCAAGTGCTCAATAAATATGATTGAATGAATGAGTTGGGGAACATAGGTAGGGAGATGAAAAATTAATTGGGGTAGGCCTCTTGGAGGAAATAGAATTTCCAAAAGACATTTAAAATAAGAAGAACTGTGGTCTGCTGGACTGAAAGTGGGAGGAAGTTCTAGATAGGAGGTGGACAATGGGAGAGAAGACAATGCAGCAGCAACTACTAATAATCATCATAATAATGATGGCATTTATTAATCGCTTTCTATAAGTCAAGCACTATTCTAAGCACTGGGGTAGATAACAAGCAAATCAAGTTGGACACAGTCCCTGTCCCATAAAGGGCTCACAGTCTTAAAACCCCATTTTACAGATGGGGTAACTGAAGCTCAGAGAAGTGAAGTGATTTGCCCGAGGTCAAACATCAGACAAGTGGTGGAGTCAGGATTAGAACCTAGGTCCTTCTGAATCCCAGGCTCATGTTCTATCCACTAGGCCATGCTGCTTCTCATGAAAGGAACGAAGCATGTGAACCAAAGTGTAGTGGGTGAAAAGAGGCAATGGATATGAGAAAGATGATTCAGTGCCAGGAGTGCAACCACTGGAGGTTTGTGAGAAGTGGAGATCTGTGTGCAGAATGACTTGGCTAAGAAATGAACTGGGTAGCAGAGTGAAGTATGCACTGGAGGATCCCTGGAGCCTGCAGGCAGGGAAGTCATGAGGGAGCTGTGATCAAAACCAAACATCTAGAAAGAAATCTCCATAGTATTGAAGTAATCCTCACTGCCAATAACAATTTGTTTCTCACATGTCCTGCTCAGTAAAGCTGAGTTGTGATCAAAACTGTTTTAGTGCTAGTGAGCTGACTTGACTCCAGGACCTCCTTGCTGGTAACACTGGCTGCCTAAGGTGGCTTGCAGGCAATGTAGATGATACTGCTCAAGATGCTGGAGGTGCCTTCTGTGGTTCTGAGTCACATGGAATATACAACCCCCCCGCGCCAACCTTCCTTATTCCCTCTCCAACATAGCTTCCTATTTGTTCTAAAGATAATTCTCCAGGGGACCATTTGCCAGCACTGTTACATGTTCTCTTCTCAGAAATAATGACATTATGTGTTAGGCATTTGAGTCATTTTACGATTTACCACAGTGCTAACGTTAAACTTGTTTTATAAAGGTAGATGTGGATTTACAAATCAAACCTCCACACTACAGGTTCTTCTAACACTTAAAATTATAGAAGGGAAATGAAAAACCTTCAAGAATGATTTGGTTGCAAACAGCCCAATTCCTCATATGAAGCGTACAACTATTTAAATCTTTTTTTTTCCCCTTTTGTCATTAATTACAAACAAATTCATCTTTCTCTTGTGAAGCCTGAAGTTTGTTGCTTAAAGATGAGTTGAATTCAAACTCGAACAAAAAAGATGAAGCTAACATTGAAATTCATCTCACAGTCCAGAATGTACTTAACGGCCAGCCTGTGCACTGTGATAAACGGAATGATGATCCGGCAACATGTCTTTATCCATGGTTTGCTTTAATTAACGCTGGCTTGTTTGTTGAAAAGATGATTAATATGCCAATGAAATTGCATAATTGAATACCACAACACTGTCACAATCAGAAAGACACATGCAGTTTTTTGATTAACATTTATTATGATGATGATTATTATTATTGTGTGTTTAATGTACTCTTCTCGCTAGAAAATCATGCTGTTCTTTGACCCAGAGGTGAAAGGAAGCTGGAGTGAGGGCAGGAGACTCAATAATCAGGATGGGGCCATCTTCTGATCAAACAATAAACTGTGTTTCTTAAAGTAGACAGACTGCTAAACAATAAATACACAAGCCAGAAACAAAACCCGGACGGACTCTTAGGTAGAATAAATGAAAATACAAAGACAATACAAGTCATTTCCATAAGAGGAAAGGCAGTATCCTATAGTTATAATTCTGGTTTTATAAATGTCCAAATATCAATGGATTTATATTGAAACTATAATAATATAATGACTTCCTTTTTAAATAATACTGATATTATAGACATCTTTGAATTTTAAAAAATCCTTAAGAAATTTCATCTGATCATTATTAGGTCATCAGTTTTGCTTACAAAAGCCTGTATAATTAATCTTTAACAGTTTTGAAGATGTTCAGTATTACTTTGGATGTAGTCTTTTTTTTAAAATGGCATTTGTTAAGCTTTCAACAACAACAACAACAATGTTGGTATTTGTTAAGCGCTTACTATGTGCCGAGCACTGTTCTAAGCGCTAGGGTAGACAGAGGGGAATAAGGTTGTCCCACGCGGGGCTCACAGTCTTAAACCCCATTTTACAGATGAGGGAACTGAGGCACAGAGAAGTTAAGTGACTTGCCCACAGTCACACAGCCGACAAGTGGCAGAGCTGGGATTCGAACTCATGAGCCCTGACTCCAAAGCCCGTGCTCTTTCCACAGAGCCACGCTGCTTCGATCTAAGCTTGGGGACTGATTAAAGCTAATCAGGTTGGGCACAGTCCATGTCTCACTTGGGACTCAGGTCTTAATCCCCATTTTACAGATGAGGAAGCTGAGCCACAGAGAAGTGAAGCGACTTGACCAAGGTCACACAGCAGACAAGTGGATTAAACTGAAACAGAAGCTGCCATCCCCCAGATCAGATCATAAGCATCCACAGTTAAGCAACTCCAGAAAGAGAACTTTGACTTCACAGCAGGGCAAAGTCCCCACACTTATGTTTTACCTGAAGGTCCTTGGGGTCAGGGAATTGCATCCCTTTCTTGTTTTGTTCTAAGAGCTTAGTAAAGTTCTCTGCAACCAAAGGGTTCTTGCTTAGTGGAAAGAGCATGGGCTTCGGAGTCAGAGGTCATGGGTTCTAATCTAGACTCCACCACTTGTCAGCTGTGTAACCTTGGGCAAGTCACAACTTCTCTGTGCCTCAGTTACTTCATCTGTAAAATGAGGATTAAAACCCTGAACCCCACATGGGACAACCTGATTACCTCGTATCTACCCCAGTGCTTAGAACAGTGCAGTGCTTAGTGCTTGGCACATAGTAAGCGCTTAAATACCATTATTATTAGTAATAATGTTATTTACTAATAATTATAATTATTATTAGTAGTAATAATGTTATTTACGACATTTCTTCTACCTTACATGCATGTAAATGAAGCTGATGGAATTTCACAACAATATTAAGTAATGCTCTAGTTTCTGTGTTTTTAAAAGTGTACTCTAAAGAAATGAGCATTGGTGACCAAGGTATTTTGTGGTAAATATAGTCCATTAAGAAGTGTTCCTTAAACTGTGTACTATAGCTAAGTGTACTTATTGGTGATTTGCTATATAGTGATTTCTAGACTGTCATTTTCCCCTTTTAAACTGTGAGCCCGTTGTTGGGCAGGGGTTGTCTCTATATGTTGCACAATTGTACATTCCAAATGCTTAAGACAGTGCTCTGCATACAGTAAGCACTCAATAAATACAATTGAATGAGTAACTATGAGTCCCATGTGAGTCAGGGACTCTATCCAATCTGATTATCTTGTATCTATGCCATCCCTCAGTGCAGAGCATGACACATGGTAAATGCTTAATAGGTACCAAAATTATTATTAATTATACTATCTGGGGCCTTTCATTTGGCTTGCAATCTCGATTACCCCATGACAAACTGCAACTTTTCAGAAAAATAAATCAATGGTATTTACTGAGTGCTTACTGTGTGCAGAACACTGTACTAAGCAGTTAAATCAATAAAAAGAAACTATTTCAACATTCAAATATTCAATATCAGAAACTAGAACTCTAGTCTATTTTCCTTTCAGGATCTAAGGAAAAGGTCCACTAGTCCCATTTTCAAACTGGAGTAGGTAGGTAATGACAATTACCTCAAAACAGGACAAGAGATTGTGGAGGAGGGAAGGAAAGGAAAGGAAGTACAGAAGTGTGACTAGATGTGTTGTCGAACTACCACTGGCTTTCCCTAAGTGTCTAACTTTCTGGGGCCCTGCACTTCTATCATTCCCTGAGCGAATGGAAAAGAAGGCTGTGGTGATGGCAGGTGAGAGAGAAGGAGGTGTGAGGAAGCAGATTATAATTCAAAAGAAGTGGAAACTTTCATCATCATCATCATCAATTGAGCACTTACTGTGTGCAGAGCACTGTACTAAGTGCTTAGGAGAATACAACAGAGTTGGTGGATATGTTCCCTGCCCACATGCAAGTCACTTAATAATAATAATAATAATAATGTTGGTATTTGTTAAGCGCTTACTATGTGCAGAGCACTGTTCTAAGCGCTGGGGTAAACACAGGCGAATCAGGTTGTCCCACGTGGGGCTCACAGTCTTAATCCCCATTTTACAGATGAGGGAACTGAGGCACAGAGAAGTTAAGTGACTTGCCCACAGTCACACAGCCGACAAGTGGCAGAGCTGGGATTCGAACTCATGAGCCCTGACTCCAAAGCCCGTGCTCTTTCCACTGCGCCACGCTGCTTCCTAAGACAAAAATGTTTCAAAAGGAAAGATGCCAACTGAAGAAAAGGTTTTCTTTAATTTGTCTTCCTTTCCACTACTGTAAACTCCCAAGCACTTAGTAAAGTACTTTGCACACAGTAAGTGCTCAATAAAACCCCTGATTGATTTCCATTTGATATGGCTGATGCACTCCTCTCCAATCTTTCTCGAACCCTGTCATAATCTGCCCTTCTTCCTCTACCTCGAATGCATATGTATGCAATTTACCTCAAGCATCATTCATTTCTCAAGCCCCTGAATATAGCTCACTTCTACCTGAAATTATATTACTTTGAATTGTTTCACTCTTCCAACCTTTTAGCAATCCAAAACTCTGGTTCGGGAGTCTGATAAATTTGCTTTGTTGAATTCATTTGATCTACTAAAATTAAGCCTGGAAAAAATTGCTTGAATCCTTAATGAAACAAACAAAAACAAAAAAGGAAGAAAATAAAAGGTCAGCAGGCACTACTAAGTTCAACAAAATTTCATTTTCATCCACTAAATGGCATGTTTGTCTATTAAGTAATTTAAATATAAGGAATGCTCCAAAATGAGTACTGTAAAAAATTTAGGAGAACCAAGAACACTAAAGTTATTTTAGAATGTGTTGTGCAGCATTATTTGGCTGCATTTATGCAATGACAAGCAGCACATCCTAGTGGATAAAGCACAGGCCTGAGAGTCAGAAGGATCTGGGTCCTAATCTCAAATCTGCCACTTGTCTGTAGTGTGAATTTGGGCAAGTCGCTTCACTCCTCTGTGCCTCAGTTACTTCATATGCAAAATGGGGATTAATACTGTGAGCCTGACTGTTGCATCTACCCCAGCACTTAATACAGTACCAGTTACATAGCACTTGACAAATACCACAAAAAATACAATTAAATATATTGCAATTGAGAAATGCATGACAAAGACTCCATAAAGGCCTCAGGTCTCACAAACCAACAATCAAGCCTCTCAAAATCAAAATCATGGAACTCCTTAAAAGTCTCCTCAATTCTTTCTGATAAGATTCTGCAGCTTGTCACAGGATTTGATGGGAACAGTACGTGACTTGTCCCCCCTTATGCTATGAGAAGTCTTTCATTTTATGAGTAAGGAAGCTACCAGAGCATATCCTATTTCCTCACGAAAATCAACACAATCAGGTCTGAGCTCCCCAAAGTCACCCCTCCGCCTCTCCCCTCCCCCCCACCAACCCTCTCCCCTACTTTCCCATCCTTCCCTGCAGTATCCTCAGAGGAGATTTCCTCCCTCCTCGCAAGTGCCACCCCCTCCACCTGCGCCTCGGACCCCATTCCCTCTCACCTTATTAAAACCATCGCCCCTGCCCTCCTCCCTTCCTTAACTTCTATTTTTAACCACTCAATCTCCAATGGCTCCTTCCCCGCTGCCTTCAAAGATGCCCACGTCTCCCCCATCCTAAAAAAACCCGCTCTTGACACCACTTCCCCCTCCAGTTATCGCCCTATCTCCCTACTACCCTTCCTTTCCAAAATCCTAGAACGAGTCGTCTACAATCGATGCTTAGAATTCCTTAACTCCCATTCTCTCCTAGACCCCCTCCAATCTGGCTTCCGTCCCCTCCATTCTATCGAGACTGCTCTCTCTAAGGTCACCCATGACCTCCTTCTTGCCAAATTCAGTGGCTCCTACTCCATTCTAATCCTCCTTGACCTCTCTGCTGCCTTTGACACTGTCGACCATCCCCTCCTCCTCCATACCTTATCTCACCTTGGCTTCACGGACTCTGTCCTTTCCTGGTTCTCCTCTTACCTCTCTGGCCGATCATTCTCGGTCTCCTACGCTGGAGCCTCCTCCCCCTCCCATCCTTTAACTGTTGGAGTTCCTCAAGGGTCAGTTCTTGGCCCTCTTTTGTTCTCCATTTACACTCACTCCCTCGGTGAACTCATTCGCTCTCACGGCTTTGACTACCATCTCTACGCAGATGACACGCAGATCTACATCTCCGCCCCTGTCCTCTCCCCCTCCCTTCAGGCTCGCATCTCCTCCTGCCTCCGGGACATCTCCACCTGGATGTCGGCCCGTCACCTAAAACTCAACATGAGCAAGACAGAGCTCCTCATCTTCCCTCCCAAACCCGGTCCTCTCCCAGACTTCTCTATCACCGTCGATGGCATGACCATCCTTCCCGTCTCTCGGGCGCGCAATCTCGGTGTCATCCTTGACTCGTCTCTCTCGTTCACCCCACACATCCTATCCGTTACCAAGACCTGCCGGTTTCACCTCTACAATATTGCCAAGATCCGCCCTTTCCTCTCCACCCAAACGGCTACCTTACTGCTACAAGCTCTCGTTATATCCCGGCTAGACTACTGTGTCAGCCTTCTCTCTGACCTCCCTTCCTCCTCTCTCGCCCCGCTCCGGTCTATTCTTCACTCCGCTGCCCGGCTTATCTTCCTGCAGAAACGATCTGGGCATGTCACTCCCTTTCTTAAACAACTCCAGTGGTTGCCTATCAACCTCCGCTCCAAACAAAAACTCCTCACTCTAGGCTTCAAGGCTCTCCATCACCTTGCCCCTTCCTACCTCTCCTCCCTTCTTTCTACCACCCACCCCGCACGCTCCGCTCCTCTGCCGCCCACCTCCTCACCGTCCCT
The DNA here is from genome assembly GCF_004115215.2 of Ornithorhynchus anatinus. Lineage (NCBI taxonomy): Eukaryota > Metazoa > Chordata > Mammalia > Monotremata > Ornithorhynchidae > Ornithorhynchus > Ornithorhynchus anatinus. The sequence continues at coordinate 67,292,765 of NC_041731.1, read as the reverse complement.
CGGTCTCGCCTATCCCGCCGTCAACCCCTGGGCCACGTCTTCCCGCGGTCCTGGAACGCCCTCCCTCCTCACCTCTGCCAAACTGATTCTCTTCCCCTCTTCAAAACCCTACTTAAAACTCACCTCCTCCAAGAGGCCTTCCCAGACTGAGCTCCTCTTCTCCCTCTATTCCCTCTGCCACCCCCCTTACCTCTCCGCAGCTAAACCCTCTTTTCCCCCTTTCCCTCTGCTCCTCCACCTCTCCCTTCCCATCCCCACAGCACTGTACTCGTCCGCTCAACTGTATGTATTTCCATTACCCTATTTATTTTGTTAATGAATTGTACATTGCCTTGATTCTATTTAGTTGCCATTGTTTTTACGAGATGTTCTTCCCCTTGACTCTATTTATTGTCATTGTTCTTGTCTGTCCGTCTCCCCCAATTAGACTGTAAGCCCGTCAAACGGCAGGGACTGTCTCTATCTATTGCTGACTTGTTCATTCCAAGCGCTTAGTAAGTGCTCTGCACATAGTAAGCGCTCAATAAATACTATTGAATGAATGAATGAATATCCTGATAAGGAGAACATAGAGAACTGTAGTGCATCAAAATATTACGGCTATGTTTGGGAGATTTTTCTCTAGAGTCCATTTATCTGGATAGTCTAGAACTAGATTGGTCAGTGAGTTATAAATATGAATGCTTATCTGAGTGCAGACAGGTTAATGCACTGTAACTTCAAGAGGAAGTGGAAGTTACACCCATGAATACACATTCATCAAAGTGAGACGATACCCATGAAGCAGTGAGTGAAGAGACTTGGAACCCAAACTGCCTGTTGAGTGTTTTGTCTTTCCCCTTCAAGAAAAGCAACTCAGCAGAAGAGATTATCCAAGACCTAGCATTGAGACCCAGAATATATATATCTTTTTTAACTTCACCCCAAAAAACATGAAGGTTGAGTTTGAAATTCACATTAGTCAAACGAAGCAAGGAATAGTTTTTTTGGAGGGAGGCCACTGACAAAAAAACAATGGACTACCATAATCACTCTCTCGAAAGATTATCACGGTAATAACCGAGCCTCCAGCCTGGGGTTCCCACTTTACTATTTGGTGCACAACAGGAGGTTAAAGTGACTCACCACCATTGTAGTGCCAGGCAATGTAACAAAAGCAAGCTTTGAGACAGAATGAGTCTAACATAATCACATAGTATCTGATGTAGAAAAGTGGACTGAATTATACATTATACGAATGGCATGCTAGCTCACTGGATGTGATCTGGTGGAATGACTGTTATATAAAAATGTTCTATTATGGTGTTTTAACTCTACAATGATAATGCTAAAAATATTCACAATGAAATAAATCTAAAGTCTACCTCCTGATGTGTTCCTCATAGTTTTGTTCTAACTGACAAGAGTTTCAATGAAGTACTAAAAATGAAAGCACAAAGACCATTTTACCTGTGGTTTTCATTTGCTTATTATGTGAAATGGCTGGTTCAGAACTGTTGGGCCCCAGAAAGATTAGCATTAAAAATTAGTGGCTATGCACTGTAGTGATTTTAAATATTATTTAAAGAAATCTGGAATCCACTTATTTATTATTAATGTCTGTCTCCCCCTCTAAACTGTAAGTTCATTGTGGGTAGGGAAAGTGTTTGTTTATTGTTGTTCTGTACTCTCCCAAGCCCTTAGTTCAGTGCTTTGCACATAGTAAGTGCTAAATAAAAATGACTGAATGAGTCAATGTGAAATAAAAAAGGTAGAGTAGATACCATAATTGTCCAAAAGAGACATACTTCAATCAAATCTGAGCAATAGATTCCAAAACCCATACCAGCATCCAGGATACTATTCTTCCTTGTAGAGTATCTGTTAAGTGTTTTTAAAGTGAATGAGATTAAGCCTAAAACTTAAATAGCTAAATTTTATGCCTTCCAATGTCAAAATTTAAAAACTTTAGGATTTCTGCTAGAAATTTGTTTTATAGCAAAAGAATAAGAATCCCAAACAAGGAATTCATGTTTCTTCTATGAAAGAAAGCAAAATTTAGGATTTGCATTTAGTTTTAAATTGCTGATAATGCCAATCAGCAACACTAAGGTAAATCACTGACAGACTAAATTGGTGATTGCGAAGAAACAATAATATTCTTTTTGCAGTTCTTATTTTTCTTTCATCATTTTAAGCAAATATTTCTGTCGAACATGCTTGTCATTGAAGTTAACCAAGTTAAGAAAAGCACTCAGCAATTCTTTTCCTGAAGGTTGTTTTCTTAAAGTCTGCCTTCCCATAGCAGTAGCATATTTCTATTCATTCTAAGGAACATCTTCTCAGTAGAAAAGGAAAAGATTCTTTATGCAGTTATTTTTCTTTCATCATTCTAAGCAAATATTTCTGTCCAATATGCTTGTCATTTATTGTCAAGCTTATCCATCTATTGTGATTGTTCTGGACCAGGTAAGCTTCCGAAATAATAGTTACAAAATCCCATAACATTTGTTATAAATGTAATGAAAATAAGGCAAATTAACACACACTGCACCGAGACATTTTTCTTTTAAATGTGTGAAACCTCCTCCTCTCTACCAATATTTAGCTACTAATGTCTGCACACAGTTAGAGCTCAATAAATAAGACTGAATGAAATATTTGCAAATGGTGCTTATATGAATTTTGAAGTTAACCAAGTTAAGAAAAGCGCTCAGCCATTCTTTTTCTGGAGGTTGTTTTCTTAAAGTCTGCCTTACCATAGCAATAGCATATTTATTTTTAATCTAAGGTACATCTTTGCAGTGGAAAAGGAAAAGATTGTTTGTAAAGATGATAGATTTTGCAGAAAAGCACAAGTACAGAAGGAAGAATGATGCAGTAAATTTCCCAACCTTTTCTGCCCTAATTTTCCACCCTCCCCATCTTCAAAGCCCTTCTTAAAGCACATCTCCTCTAGGAGTTGAGAGGAGATAATAAAGGAAGAGGATTTTGTTGAGTTTATAGATATCCCATAAGAAAAGAATCCAGGAAATGGTCATTTGAAAGCAGCATCTTGGATCGAGGCCCTAATTTTTCCCAAAGCAAAGTACTGGTTGTGTACTTTTGTAGTGATAAGCTTAGACCTCTCTTAGAAAGAGAAGTCCCCAGGACTCCATTTTCTGTACCTCACACCCTCACACACCCAGAAAAGTAAGCAACTATCCTTACTAAGCAAAATCTAAGGTCCTGGAAAAACATATTTATTCAATCAAATTCAGCCAAGAGACCCCCAGGACAAATCCTTGGAATAATGAACCAAACTCAGGCTAATTTCTGCATCTTGGAATCTGGGGATGTCTTTCGACTGATCATTCCCCTGGGTTCACTGCCAATTATATCCATCCCCTCCAAGGGAAAAGGATTCTAACTACTGAACTACGATGGGAGATTAGCTACCCTAAGGCTCCTGCCCCACTTATTTTTCCCTCCACTCAGAACCAAACTTGGAAAAATGGACGAATAGTGGAGAAGCAAGAAGAAATCTGCACACTGATTGTTTAGTTTCCTCGGGGCATCTTCTGGAAATATCCCACTCTGTGAGAATGACCAGGGGTATTGTGGCTGGATTACAAATTGCCTATCAATCAACCAATCAATGGCATTTACTGAGCACTTACTAGGTGCAGTGCACTATACTAAGCCTTGGGAACATACAATACTGTTCCCTGTCTCTAGGGTACAGTAATGACACAGACACTACTGGGTATAACATTCACCCATGTCTCTGAGCTTAACACATGGGCTGCACATTGGAAAGAGATTTCTTCCCCACTGCATGAGTGGCCTTATGGATCCCTAAGCAAAATGTCTTAGTTTTTTCATTTTTCATAATTCAGAATGTGCTACATCCCCAAAATTGCCAAATCAATCTTATTCACCTTGAGTTTTACAAAGAAGTCACCTCTGACGATAAAGGGAAAAGAAAAGGAAATTTCATTTTGAAATGAGAAGCACTCAGAGTTTTGAGTTTAAATATAATTTAATAATGAAGCATGGGTGTCTGAAATTCTTCCAGTTAAAAACGCAATCAAAATAGACTGGTGCTGACTAGTAAATTGAAATTTGTGTCTTAGTTGAAATTTGGTTTCCTGGATGGATGCAAAGAGGAAGGATCAAAAACAAATAGAGCTACCTGAGAGAGTCACGACCATTATTTTTCAGGGTCACAGTGTTCCGTGAAAAGTCCCAAATCAGGAGAATCTTCTCAGAGCTACTCAAAGTACAATTCTTCCTATTGACCTATAAACCAATCAATAACATTTAAGCACATATTATGAACAGAGCACTATCCTATGAAATTGGGAATGTACACTAGAATAGTATGATCTCTGCCCTCGAGGTGCCTCCAATTAAGCAACTGACACAAATAATTTCAGAAAGCCAGAAATAATTAAACACATAAGATTTGTTTATAAGTGCTACGGGGCTGAGAGTGAGAGTTCTTAAGTGCTGAAATGGCAGGTAGAAGGGATTATATAGTGGGGAGATTAAAGATTAAAGACTAACCTGGGAAAACCTCCTGGAAGAGATGTGATTTCAGAAGGGCTTTCAAGATGGGGAGAGCTGTGATCTATCAATAATAATAATAATAATTTTAATAATTGTATTTGTTAAGCACTTTCTTTGTGCCAGGCACTGAACTAAGCACTGGGTGGATTCAAGCAAATCGAGTTGGACATAGTTCCTGTTCCATGTAGGGCTCACAGTCTCAATCCCCATTTTACAGATAAGGTAATGGAGGCATAGAGCAGTGAAGTAACTTGCCCACGGTCACACAGCAGATGCGGTGGAGCTGGGATTAGAGCCCATGAACTTCTGACTCACAAGCCTGTACTTTATAATAATAATAATGTTGGTATTTGTTAAGCACTTACTATGTGCCAAGCACTGTTCTAAGCACTGGGGTAGATATAGGGTAATCAGGTTGTCCCACGTGAGGCTCACAGTGAATCCCGATTTTACAGATGAGGTAACTGAGGCACAGAGAAGTTGTGACTTGCCCACAGTCACACAGCTGACAAGTGGCAGAGCCGGGATTCGAACTCATGACCTCTGACTCCCAAGCCCATGCTCTTTCCACAGAGCCATGCTGCTTCTCCTCCACTATGCAGTGCTGCTTGTGAAGAAGGGCATGACCCAGAGGTGGGAGGGGAGAGAAACAAGAATAAGGGCTTTGAAAGGAAAGTGAGAAGAAGCAAGAAGATCAACAATGAGACTGATGCAATAGTAAAGACAAGGAGTCTGCGACGGGGGTTGGATTTGGATTTGAATAGGAGTTGGCATTTGGTTGGCTTATGAATTTGTTTGGGTAGCCTATCAGTTCTACCAATCCTGAGGCAAAAGGGTGAAACTACATTCCAGTCCAAGATGTCGCCACTTTCCCCTCCCAGTCTAATGCCAGCCTGATGTGAGGCCCCACTGGGCTGAGAAATGGGTGCAACCTTCCCGAGTCTGGGAGGTTGACCCTCCTTCAGATCACTGTTGGTTCTGGGTGATTTGTTTTTGTAACCTTCTTAAATGAGAAGAAAACACACATGGAGTCTTCTCCATGGGGAGATGGAAATTGGGTAGTGTGAACCTTCACTGCCTACCGGGAAAGCACAGGCTGGCCGGCTCCCTCCCCTACAGCCACCCCGAGCACTGCAGTGCAACTGTGGCAGCAGAAGCTCCCCGTGCCCCTGCCGTAGGGTCCAGGCAGCCAACCAATCATATTTACTGACAGTATATTGTGTGCTGAGCACTGTACTAAGCTTCCGGGACAGTACAATATAACAGAAACATTCCCTGCCCACAATGAGCTAGCCTGGGAAACTGAATGGGGGGCAGCTGAGGAAACCCATTTTGCTGCTTCCCTGTACTAAAATCCAGGAAACTGAGCCAGGACAGCAAAGGAAAATGTACTTTAATTGTTATGTTTTGTTTTTATGGAATTTGGTACACATTTACAATTTAGATATAAAATGCTCAGGTTGGACACAGTCCCTGTCCCACATTGGGTTCACAGTCTTAATCTCCATTTTACATATGAGGTAACTGAGACACAGAGAACTTAAATGACTTGCCCAAGGTCACACAGCAGACAAGTGGCAGATCTGGTATTAGAACCCAGGTTATCTGACTCCTAAGCCCATTCTCTTTCCAGGAGACCAGGCTACTTCATGTTCTGGTCACACAGCATACAAATGGCAGTGCCGGCATTAAAATCCTGATCCAGGTCCTTTCCAGTAGGCCCTGATGCTTTTCCTGCTTTCTTTATTCTGGAGCTTAAGAACATGAGTCAGAATAGTGGGGGGGAATTTCACTCATGCCCATGGTCAGCCTGGTTCTTTTCTTCTGAGCTTCAAGAAAAGTTCTGCCCTTCTTTTCCCTAGCACTGCTCACTGCTTGGAAGGTCCAGCAACTTTGTCATTTAAATTTTGTCAATAACTGTGGCCAGTAGGCTTTATAAAGCACTGTTTTATGGGATCATCTTTGAAGGATTTCTCCTGATTACTCTTCATGGACAGGGAAAGTGTCTTCCAACTCTATTATATTGCAGTCTACCAAGCTCTTAATACAGGGTTCTTGACACATTAAGTGTTCAAAATAAATATGATTAACATTTTATAGTGCAAACTCCACCAAACCAATCCAATACAAATGCTGAACTAGTAATAATAACAATTATCGCATTTAAGTGCTTACTATGAGCCAGGCACTGTACTAAGCACCGGGGTGGATGCAAGAAAATTTGGTTGGATACAGTTCCTACCCCATATAGGGCTCACAGTCTTAATCCCCATTTTACAGATGAGGTAACTGAGGCACAGAAAAGTAAAGTGACTTGCCTAAGGCCATACAGCAAAGTGGAGTAGCGAAATTAGAACCCATGACCTTCTGACTCCCAGGCCCATGTTCTATCCCCTAAACCATGCTGTTTCCCTAATGAGGTGGACATTTGGATGGGGAGGGAGGGACAGCTTCTGGAAAGGTTGTGGAAAAAGAACTGACGTGATTTGTTAATAGACTGAATATTGGAGTGGGAAGAGAGAAAAGGGCTAAGGATAATGCCAAAGACACAAATTTTAAAGTCAGGGAACATGATGGTGTTGCCAACTGTGGTGGAAAAATTAGGTGGAATTGCAGTTTGGGATTTTTAAAAGCTTAGGGTATTGGTGAGAGATGTCCTGGGTGGGAAGAAATGCCAGATTACATAGAAGAGAGGTCAGGATTAGCGAGTTCATCCACATAGAGGTTGACGTCTTTGAAACGGATCGGCCTCCTAAGGGAGTTAATGTAGGTGAGAAGAGAAGAGGACCCAGAAGAGAACCTAGAGGGATTTCCAAAGTCAAGGACAGAAGTAGTACTGGACAAAGATTAACAGCACTTTCTTGACCCTGTTGGTGGTAAAACAGAATGGGGGTAGTGTTATCACATAAAAAAAAAAATTGCAGATAGGTTCAAATGAATTTATCCTCTACAAATATTTGCACCAACCCCCCCATATTTATGGAACTGGAGGGAAAAGAATGACAATGGAAAGAACATGGACCTGGGAAACAAGAGTGCCTGGGGTTTAAATCCTGCTCTGCCATTGCCTGCTGTGTGACCTTGGGCTAGTCACTTAACTTCTCTGTGCCTCAGTTTCCTCATCTGCAAAATGGGGATTCAATACCTGTGCTCCCTCCTACTTTAAATGTGAGCCCCGTGTGTGACCTGAGTATCTTATACCTACCCCTAGCACTTAATAAGGTGCAGGTGCTTAGTAAACACAATTATTTTTATTGTATTTGTTAGTACTTGCTATCTGCCATTCATCCATTCATTCAATAGTATTTACTGAGTGCTTACTATGTGCAGAGCATTGCACTAAGCGCTTGGAATGTACAATTCGGCAACATATACAGACAATCCCTGTCCATTGATGGGCTAGGCAGTGTATTAAGCATTGGAGTAGATACAAGCTAATCAGGTTGGACACAGTACATGTCCCACATGGAGCTCACAGTCTTATCCACGTATTAGAAGTGAGGTAACTGAGGCACAGAGAAGAAGTGACTTGCCCAAGTGACAGGGCAGGGATTAGATCCCAGGTCTCCTGATTTCCAACTCCGTGCTCTATCCAATTCGTGGCACTGCTTCTTAAACCTCTTATCACAATGGGACTGATGGCAAGAAGCTGAAAATAGTAACTGAGAGGCTCAGATAGCTCTCTGATTGTCATTAAAATGCTTATTTCCATATTTTCTGATTTTTTTTAAAACTTGCCTCATTTTTCTGATACCTATACTATCAGGTAATACTAAACTCAGCTGTGCTATAACTATTTATCATTTCTTCCCTTCATCTTCATCTTCTCCAGAAATAATGACTCATTTGCCCATTATTTACTGTGTGCAGAGCACTGCACAAGCACGTCAGAAAGTACACTACTACAGAGTTTGGTAGACCTTATCCTTGCACACAAGGAATCCACAGTCTATAGAGGGAGAAAGATGTTAACATATATTACAGTTAGGGAAAATAGTAGAGAAGAAGGATATTTACCTAACTACTGTGGGACTGCAGTGAGCATCAAAATGCTAAAGGGGCACACAGTCAGCCAAGTCGATGCATGGGGAGGGCAGATAGGGGAAATGAGCGCTTAGTTCTGGGAAGGCCTCTTGAAAGAGATATGATTTTAGGAGTGTTTTGAAGGTGAGCTGTCAATATGAAGGGGGAAGGAATTCCAGTCCCGAGAGAGAATTGGGCAAAGGAATTGGTTGTGAGGTAGACAGGATTGAGATACAGCGAGTAAGTTGTTCTTAGACGAGCAGAGCTTGAAAGTTGGGTTGTAGTAAGAGATCAGTGAGGTAAGACAGGAAGGAGAGAGCTGACTGTGTGCCATAAAGCTTATGACAAGGAGTTTTTATTTGATACTGAGGTGGATGGGCAACAACTGGGGGTGTTGAGAAATGGGGAGATATGAACTGAACGATTTTTCAGAAAATGATCCAGGCAGAAAATGTGCAATTTTAAACTTGCAAATCCAGGCAAACTGGGATTGATGATGTCTATCTATTACATGAGCTATAAGGTACTAAGAAAAAGCACCAAAGTGTTTCTTAATTTCTGGGTCAGCCATAACTCCAACCTAATCAAAATCCCAAAGCTGCTGTATTTGTGGAAAATCATAACAATAAGAAATTGGATGATGTTTTTACAGGAGGTTAGGGGACTTTCCTCAGAGAGGTCGTCTCTTGGTGATAAAATTAGGGGGTGGGAGGAGAATTAAAGTGATTACACTCTAAAAATGACTTACTAGAAGTGACAGTTTTTTTAACCTAAGTATTTTTAAGTACCAAATTTGTCACTCTTGTAAGTTGTATGTTACTAACTGTAAAATTACTTTATTGTGGCAGTAAAAAAAATGAAGTACTTTTAGGCCATGTTTTTCTAGGAATCATGAACAATGTATTAAATTTTATTTTTATTTGCTTATATACGCATTCTTTTATTTTGACTGTTGCTACAGACTGGTGAATCACTGAGAACGATGCTTGCAAGAAACACAACAGTCCCCGTGGATAGATCCCCTAGAGGGCAATAGGTCAGTGGAGTTTTGTTACAAAGGGAAAAGCTACAGCTACTCTGCTTGAGTCCAGAGATAGAACTGTAATCCAAGCTTGATGAAAAAGTATCTTTCACATAGGATCATTAGCCCACCCAACTAATCACCCACCTTTTGAAATTACTGCGATAAAGTGTTTGTGAATCACGTACGTAATTGCAATGGTATTTGTTAATACCAGTCAGACTTTTATTCCTTATTAATAGATCACATTTGCTAGAAAAGAATGCCCACTGAACATCGAACTTTTATTTCCTTTTTTTAACGAATAGTTACAGCTTGCATTTTTTTTTAAGGCGCTAAGTACTCTCATATCTTTACTACTGATTTCTGAGTTTTGCTTTTCTCCTTCCTTCTCTGCCTGGCCTTTCACTAGCATTTCAAGCAGAGTGAAACCAAGGTAAGAAAAAGGGGAAAGGGAAAGAGAGCATGACTTTTTTTAAGTTCCTTTCATTTCAAGTCTATGGAATTTCCACATATAGCCAGGATATTTTCCCAAGTGAAAACTAATGTCAAAATCCATCAGTCCCTGAATCTCCATAGGGCAGATTTAATATTAGGCATCATCCTTACATTCTTTGGAGTCTCTGCCAAGTACCTCATTATCATTTTCAACGCTCAGCTCTTCCCTCAGTGCCAATCTGGAAGGTGCCAGGATAGACCCTGAAATCCTCTGAGTAGAGAAGGGAACAGAAAGAACAGAGTTGGCAGAATCATAATCAGGACTGCTTCTGGGACAAGAAAAAAAGACTCAGGAAGACCCAGTCTTCACTTAAAAATACCAGTCTTCATAGAGGCAGTGGTAATAGAATGCAATAGAATAAAATACAATACTTACTGTACCTCAGTCTCATCTTTATCTCCACTGAACTCTTAACCAATAAGGGGGAGAGTGTGGGAGCCGAAAAATCGAAACAGTGTCAAATTATTCAGAGTGTGAGCCCCATGTAGAACAGGGAGTGTGTCCAAACCGATTAACTCATACCTACCCTAGTGCTTTGATATTGCAATGCTTGGCACATAGTAAGCACTTAACAAGTATCAAAATTATTATTATTACCTGAGTTCTCCCTTGGATCTAGACCCCCTTCCATTTCACATCCAACAGACCACCACTGTTCCCATGTTCAAAGCCTTACTACAATCAAATCTTCTCCAAGAGACATTTCACACTAAGCCCTAACTTCCCCTAGTCACCATTCCTTCTGCATTGCCTATGCACCGTGACTTGCTAACCCAGGCCCACGGCACTTAGATACATATCCATAATTTGTTAATTGATTTTAATGCCTGTGTACCCCTGTAGACTGTAAACTCATTGTGGGCAGGGAATGTGCCTGTTACATTGTTATACTATACTCTCCCAAACACTTAGGTCAGTGTTTTGTACACAGTAAGCACCCAATCAAATACAACTGATTGACTTGGGTATGTACTCCTTCAAGAACTTTGATAACACATCCACAGCACTCACGTACAAATCAATCTGTTATTTATTTCAATGTCCGACTCCCTCTGTAATTTGTAAGCTCCTTATGGGCATGGATCTTGTCTAGCTACTCTAATTGTATTCTCCCAAACAGTTAGTATAGTGCTGTGAACACAGTAGGCACCCAGTAAATACCATTGATTGATTGATTGGTACACTGTGCCTAAAGTTTTTCAGTTATTCAAACCTGGAAAAACAGTAGTAGCAAATCCTCATATTGTTAACCAACTGGTGTTAGTAGCATTAAGATACAGGCAAAAATCGGTAAAATTAAAAATTTTTGAAACTTCCCCAATGCAGACACATCCCTGTTGTTGGTTCAGTGAAATAAGCAGAGCTATGGCAATTGAGAAATCTGAATTCTAATACCCTCTGCAAGTAGGAGAGGATGACTACTGGGGTTCTGGAAGTGTGAGGGATTTTTTTGGCAGAAGAACCACCTGCTGTTATCTACAAGGTGAACAGACAAACAAGAATCCTGAAAAAATACAAGGTTACATGGTGGCAAAGACCTCAGTGTTACCAAGATGATACAGTTAAGCCTTGGGACTCCCCTGTGGTCAATCCACCCATAAACAAACCCTGCACATTCAAAACTTCTGCATCCCCTTTGTGTTGCTCATCGCACTCCTTGGCCTACTGGGAACAGGACTTGAAAGGATGAGAAATTGCAAATGATACTGCAATAACCACAAACACTATAACAAATTACTAGCAAAATGTGTCCTTCCTGAAATTTTAGCACCAAGGCTAATCCCGGCTCCACCACTTGTCTGATCTATGACCTTGGGCAAGTCATTTCACTTGTCTCTGCCTCAATTACCTCATCTGTAAAATGAGGGTTGAGACTGTGAGCCCCACATGGTACAGGAACTGTGTCCAACCCGGTTTGCTTGTATCCACCTCAGTGTTTAGTACCGTGTCTAGCTCATACTAAGCACTTAACAAATACTATGATTATTATTACTATTATTAATAATAACGATGCATTTTTCTTCAAGGGAAACTGCATCATCATGGTTTGTGTGTCTGAAATGAATTCAGGGATTTCCAACTACTTGATCACTTTTCAAACTCTCAATATAGTCCCGAATATTTAACTGCAAAAGATAGAGATAAACAGTGGAAACAGAACAAGAGATGCAAGTGGTACTTTCTACCCAGGAACACATCATATATAGTAGTTTATGACATGGCACTGGGATAATTTAGGTGCAATTTCAAAGGCCTATCAAGTATATCATCCTAATCTAATATAAATCAATTAGTACTAAACCAGCACTGTAAAGCCGACATATGGCAAAGTTCCCTGTTCAAGGGATTGCAGTAATGTGAGTACTATAGATCCTTTCCAACCTGAGAGTGCCAACAGGAAATTAAAAACAATCAGATTTTCTCTGAATGGATAAAAATGTCTTAATACAGGTTTTAAATCTATTAAGTATTCCATTCAGGAGCTTCATCTTCCCAGTGGTCTTCATTCCCTAAATGTCTTTGAGGTTTCTTTTATTCTATTACTCTGGGCAACTTCTCTTCAATCATAAAAGGTTACTCATGAGAGAGTGGTCTGTTCTCTTTTTAGACCAAATGTAATTCTATAGAGAACTTGGCGTCTCTGGGCAGGTGAGCCTGAAGCCACACTTCTGCCATTTCCCAGAAGCATTAATGATCACTATGACCCACTAATCTAGCCATATAGAAAAGACTATACATTTGGAGGTTAAGGTAAACAAAACTTCATAAATACAAGATGTAAAAGACTGCTTAGATCCAGGAATGACATAACATACAGCTGCCCACAATACTGAGTAATTGGGAGCACACAACAAAAGTGGACAAGCTACTCTCTAAACTCAAAGAGTTTAGAATCTAATGGAAAAGATGAACTGAAACAAAGGTAAATGTGTAATAGAAAGGAATTAACATAGAAACAAATAAAAATTGGGGAGAAATATATTCAAATAAAATAAATAAATGTAGGTTAATGAATTTTATATATATAGAATACAACAGAGTTGATAGATAAATTCACTGTCCACAGTGAGCTTACAGACCTGGAGGGGAAACAACCCCAACACTTAATACAGGGCCTGGCACATAGTGCTTAACAAGTCCCATATATATTAAAAAACAAAAATGTGACATTTGTCCATTTGCTGGGAGGCCACCCACTGCTGGTGTGGTTATAGGAGGGTGGGCATCCTCCCACATTTCTCAATGGACAGCTTGGTCTAGGGGCACGAGCCCAGGCTTGGGAGTCAGAGGACATGGGTTCTAATCCCAGCTCTGCCACTTGTCTGCTGTGTGACCTTGAGCAAATCACAACTTCTCTGTGCCTCATCTGTAAAATGGGGATTAAGACTGGGAGCCCCATGTGGGACAACCTGATTACCTGTATCTACCTTAGAGTTTAGAACAGTGCTTGGCATATAGTAAACTCTAGGCAAATGATGTTATCATTATCATTATTATTATTATTAATGGACCAATGGAAGGGGAACATGAAGCCTCCAAGAGCACTCCAAGCTTTCATTCATTTCAATTCATTCAGTTGTATTTATTGAGTGCTTACTGTGTGCAGAACACTGTACTAAACACTTGGGAAAGTACAATACATGTTTCTTTGCCAGCAGGACATCCCATTCGAGGGATCCTGAGTGAATCATACCTCTCCTGCATCTCTTAGCACTGTAAATCTCATTCCCTGTGGGTCTTAAAGAATAGCCAACCATTTACCTGTAATGACTTAAAAGCAGTCCTGATTAGAAGCAAGAAGGTAGATTAAAGATCACTTTCTGCCCCCATTATTTTAAGATTCTGCTGTTCAAAAAAGCAGACTAAAGAAATCTTTATTTATTAATCCTAATTTTAAACCTAAAAGCATAAACAAGACTGAAAACCAGAGATTGGAAACTAGTGCACTTTTATTTTCTGTCATTCTCTTTGGTAAACCCACTTTGAAGAGAGAATCTGTTCTGGGTTGGGGATTGAAACAGTGCAGTCAGTGAAAGGGCAAGTAGATGCAGACAGGAGGAGTGTTTAACTTTCCAACCTGGGATACCGTGTCTGTGTGATACTTTGTCTTGAACCTGCAGCACAGAATAATGATAAACATTATGTTTTTTATGGGTTTTTTAAAATCGTATTTGTTAAGCACCTACAATGTGCAAAGAACGGTTCTAATTGTTAGGGTAAATAAAGATAATCAGATAATCACAATCCATTTGCCACATTAGCCTCAGGTAACTGAGGCAGAGAGTAGTTAAGTGATTTGCCCAAGGTCACACAGCAGTTAAGTGGTGGAGCTGGGATTATAACCCAGGTTGTCTGACTCTCAGGCCTGTGCTCTTTCCACTAACTAGATGTGAACTGAATGAAATTACAGTTCAAGTAGCTCAGGTTTGGTGTCATTTTTTTTTAAACACTGTTAGTGAATTCCTTCCCAATAAGAAAGCTATACATGCAATCTTCCAAATTTGAAATGATTGAAAATCACTTGGCTGTTTGCACCCCGTGCCGAAAACAGATTTAGTGTAGTTTACCAAACTCAATCCTCCTAAAGCAATTAAAATCCTTTGGTTCTTTGAGGTGAATACAAAGACACAGAGACATAAAACAAAACCACCTAGAATAGGCAGTAACACAACAGGGACTGGTTTTCCTAACCCTTCTCTCTGCTCAATGAAATAAAACTAAGAAAATAAAGAAGTATGATCCTACTGGTTTTGACATCAAAACACAATAGAGCAAACTTGGCTTTCTCATTTTCAATTCATTCTCTTCCCATCTTCAAAGCCTTCTCAAGTCATATCTGTTCTAGGACTCCTTTCCTGATTAATTTCTAATATCTTCAGGTTATATCCTCTACTTTAGCATCACTTGTGAACTCACAATCACTGGTAGGGGTTATGTATATATTTTACTCATGCTATTATATAGGCACAAATTTATTTACACACCACTTTCCCTTCATTCTCCTATCTGATCTGGCGATATTGTAGAATTCTTGATTGCAGGAATATTATCTCCTAATTCTACTGGATTGTCCCAAACACTTTGAACACAGTTGACATGAAATGAATACCACTCTTAGTAGATTATTAGATGTATAACACTGAATTCATAAGTAGAAAGAAGACATACATTAAACTAAATTGAAAACTAAAATGACAATTACTGAACCTCTTGTAAATGGCCACTGCTCTTCTTACTGCTATTTGGAAGACAATGTCACTGAAACCAATAAAGCATCTTTGTTATCGAGAGAAAATTATATGAAAGCAGCATGAATGGTAATGTATTGAGCAATCAATCAGGGGTATTATCTGAGCACTTATTATGTACAGCACTGTACTAAGTGCCTGGGAGAATACAGGGGAGTTGGTAGAAATGAATGCAGTTTGAAAGGTATTTATAATCCAGTGAGAATTTTACAATCTAAGAATTTACTATATATTCATCTAACCTTTGGCTCCTTGAGCGTATGGAACATTTTTAGTATATTAAGTATATTTTAGTATATTAAGCCATTCAGAAAATGAAAATACAGTGTGTATAAGTGTAAACAAATATAATACCAAATAGATTTAACTTTCATAGAGATCTTATTTTGAATTTGTAAATGTTTGGAGAGAAATAGAGTGAATCTGGGAAAGATGTATTCTGCTCTATAAACAATAATCAGACACTCAAAATAGTTTCTCTCCTTTAGCTAGAATTTAAGATAAATGTTCCAGATGCTATTTTACAGAAAGGGTTTATTTTATTAAAAATGAGAATTTGTTCTAAAAGGCCTGCTGTATTCTCATTTGGAAAGAAGGTAAAATAATTATTTTTCATTCACAAAGAGTCCTCCTAATTTTGCCAGAATATCTCATGCATTTTTCCAAAGAATATCACTATGAAGTAGCATGGTCTATTGGATAGAGCATGGCCCTGGAAGTCATAAAGACCTGTGTTCTAATCCTGGCTCTGCTACCTGTCTGTGGTATGACCTTGGGTAAGTCACTTAACCTCTCTGTGCCTCACTCAGTTTCCTCATTTGTAAAATAGGGATTAAGACTGTGAGCCCTGTATGGGACAGGGACTTCATTCAACCCAAATACCTTGCATCTACCCCAGCTTTTATTAGTACATAGTAAGTGATTAACAAATACCACTATTATTATTATTATTTTGTCTCAGGTGAAAAAAAAAAAAACAAAAACAGAGAAAAACTTAAAAACCAAAGAATCCAGAGGACTGGCACTTATATCTATTTGAAAAGTTCTGACAAAACAGGATAAAATTTAGTAGATTCAAGGGTTGGGTAGTGCACTGGGATACAATAAGCAAACCTTACAGATGCAGGTTGAGAAAATACTCAGGAACAGGTACATATCTAACAGTGGAAAAAAAAGAGACCTATAAATTCAGAGCTGATTCAAAGTCAAATAAGTCAGGCTGATAGTACACTAAAGAGCTTGGAAGTAAGCATTTTACTGCACAGATTTCCACTAACTAGATCCTTATTAAGTGATATTTTACTTTTGTGTAGCACTTTTATTCTTGAAACACTTTCACTTTTCTTGTTTCTTTTTTGCACTTTTAACAATGCTGTGAGATAAGTGTTAACAGAGCTCCTTATCTTCCCTCCCAAACCCAGTCCTTCCCCTGATTTTCCCATCGCTGTAGATGGCATCACTATCCTTCCTGTCACACACACCCATAACCTTGGCATTTCCCTTGACTCCTCTCTTTCATTCAACCCATATATTTAATCTGTCACCAAATCCTGTAGATTCCACCTTCACGACATCGCTAAAACCTGACCTTTCCTCTCCATCCAAACTGCTACCACACTAATACAATCAGTCATCCCATCCCACCTGGATGACTGCATCAGCCTCCTTACTGACCTCTCAGCCTCCTGCGTCTCCCCACTCCAGTCCATACATAATACAGCTTCCCGAATCATTTTTCAAGAAATGAAAACACGTTCAGGATATGTTACCTGGCTCCTCAAAAACCCCAATGGCTGCCCATCCACCTTCGTATCAAATAAAACTTCTGACTGTTGGCTTTAAAGCACTCCATCAATTTACCCACTCCTACTTCACCTCATTTCTCTCCTTCTACAAACCAGGCCACACACTTTGGTCATCTAACTGTGCCTCGATCTCACCTGTCTCACCACTGATCCCTAGCCCATGTCCTACCTCTAGCCTCCTCAAATCTGATAGACAATTACTCTCTCCGCCTTCAAATCCTTATTGAAGACACATCTCCTTCAAGAGGCCTTTCCAAACTAAGCTTCACTATTCCTCATCTCCCACTCCCTTCCTTGTCACCCTGACTTGCTCTCTTGACTCTTCCTTCCTCCCAGCCCCACAGCACTTTTGTACATATCTGTAATTTTATTTGTATTGCTGTCTGTCTCCCCACCTCTGGACTATAAGCTCATTGGGGACAGGGAATGTCACTGTTTAGTGTGTTGTACTTTCCCAAGTGCCAAGTACAGAGCTCTGCACACAGGAAGCGGTCAATATGATTGAATGAATTGATTGAATGAATAAGTAGAAAGACAGGTATAATCTCCTTTTTGGAGACAAGAAACTAAAGAAAGAAAGGTTAAGTGAATTGCCAGTTATCACCCAAAAGACAGTGGCAGAGTTCAGATATGAACCTGGTTCCTTCTGGCTGCCAGACCAATGCACTTTCACTATAACACACTGCTTCTGCATCTCTTAGCACTGTAAATCTCATTCCCTGTGGGTCTTAAAGAATAGCCAACCATTTACCTGTAATGACTTAAAAGCAGTCCTGATTAGAAGCAAGAAGGTAGATTAAAGATCACTTTCTGCCCCCATTATTTTAAGATTCTGCTGTTCAAAAAAGCAGTGTTCTAAATCTAGAACACTAGATTCAACCTTGGTACAGCATTTTTTAAAGGCTACTGAGATTGGAGAGATTCCAGAAAATAATGACAAGAAGATTAAAATAATTCAATAACAGAATCAATTAATCAATGGTAGTATTGAGTTCTTACTGTTTGCAGAGCTGTACTAAATGTTCGGGAGAGTACAATATAACCGAGCTTGTAGGAATGTTCCAGGTCTGCAACAGACTTACAGTCTGGAAGGGGAGACAGACATTAATACAAATAAACCTATTACAGATAGGTAAGTACATAAGTGCTGTGAGGCCGAGGGTGGGATGAATAAAGGGTATAAATCCAAGCGCAAGGGTGCTGCAGAAGGGAGTAGGAGAAAGCGAAATGAGGGTATGGGGAAGGAAATGTACTTTTAATAATGCTTTGAAGTGTGGAGAGTGATCATATGTAGGATATTAAGAGACAAATCATTCTAGGCCAGAGGAAGGATGTAAGCGAGGAGTTGGCAGTGAAATCAATGAGATGGAGGTACAGTGGGTAGGTTGGCATTAGAGTAGTGAAGTGAGCATGCTGGGTTGTAATATGAAATCAGAGTGGTAAGGTAGAAAGCGTCCTGATGATTGAGTGTTTTAAAGCCAATCTTAAGGAGTTTCAGTGGATGTACAGGTGGATGGAAAACCTCCGGATGGTTCTTGAGGAATAGGGAAACATGGACTGGTCTTTTTTTTTTTTTTAGAAAAATTATTTGGGTACCAGACTGAGTGAAGTATGGACTAAAGTGGGAAGATACAGGGGAAATCAGACATTAATATAAATGAATAACGGATATGTAGGTAAATGCTGTGGAGATAAGGGAGGGTCCCAAATGATGCAAAAGCATGCAAATCCAATCCAAGAGGAAATTAATGCTTAGAAAAGGAAGATCTCTTGAAAGAGATGGGCTTTTAATAAGACTTTGAAGATGGGAAGATGATCGACTGTCACATATGAAGAGGGAAGATGTTCCAAGCCAAAGGGAGGATGTGAGCAAGAGGTCATCAGCAACAAAGAAGTGACTGAGGTACAGTGAGTAGTTTTGTATTAGCTGGGTAAATTGTGTGGACTGGATTGGAGTAGGAAAAAAGCAAAGTAAGGTAGGAGGGGGATAATTGATATCTTGAAGGCAGAAAGAAATATGAGACTGCAGAAGAGAAAGATCAGGGCAGGAGATGGAGATTTAGGAATCACACACAGAGAAATGGTAGTTGAAGCCACAAGGGTTCTTAGAATGAGTTTTCTAAGATTATGGGTGTAGATGGAAAATAGAAGGGAACCCAGAACTGAGCATGGAAGGACTCCCACATTTGGGGGGTGAGAAATTTTAAGAGAAGGATTTAAAGATTTTAGGATTGGGCTGTTAAAAAAAAATATATATATACACACACACATATATATATATGTATGTATATATGAAGAGATTCTTTGGAAAAGACAGATAAGCTTTCCATGTGGCCGTTGTGGGCAGGTAATGTATTTATCAACTCTATATCTCCTACTCTCCCAAGTGTTTAGTACAGTACTCTGCATGCAATAGGTAATCAATAAACATGATTGATTGATGGATAGTTCTTCCTAAACACAATGGGTGTAAATCATTGGAATGGTCTATGGAGGGAGAACGTGGAGACTTCCTCTTTGCAGTTCTCTCCTGTCTGTTTGATCTAAATGGCTCTTGTGCCTGGAGTAGATAACATTTGGAGGGATATATTTATTCAATTCAATTGTATTTATTGAGCTCTTACTGTATGCAGAGCACGATACTAAGCACTTGAAAAGTAGATTTCGGGAACAGAGAGAAACAATCCCTACCTAACAATGGGCTCACAGTCTAGAAGGGGGGAACAAAACAAATCCATTGATCACCTGAAAGTCAGGAGTATTTACTAGTCCTTTGTTCGCTTCACTTCAGCCCTAAATCCATGAAACATATTAAAATCATGGGTTATAGTCTTTGGACTAACCCTATTCAACTGGCAGTTGCTTAACAATAATAATAATAATGATGTTGGTATTTGTTAAGTGCTATGTGCAGAGCACTGTTCTAAGCACTGGGGTAGATACAGGGTAATCAGGTTGTTCCACGTGGGGCTCACAGTTAATCCCCATTTTACAGATGAGGTACCTGAGGCCCAGAGAAGTGAAGTGACTTACCCACAGTCACACAGCTGAGAAGTGGCAGAGCCGGGATTCAAACCCATGACCTCTGACTCCCAAGCCTGGGCTCTGTCCACTGAGCCATGCTCAATCTACTCAGTGAACCTTAATCTTCATATATCTGCCACCAACCTCTAGCCCACTTTCTCCGACAGATTGGGAACTATCCCCCAACTTCATATTCGACAGACACCACTCTCCCCACATTCAAGGTCTTATTAAAATCACTTCTCCAAGAGGCCTTCCCCTATTAAGATGTCATTTCCCCTATTCCTTCTCCATTCTGCATCACCTATTCACTTGGATATGCACCCTTTAATGACTTGATATTAATACAGTTCCCTGCACAGAGTAAGTATCCAATAAATATGATGGATTGAGTGATTAACACTCCTCACTCTTCTTCTTCCTGGGGTAGGGTTAAGATTTGGGGTGGAATGGAAAGATGAATTTGACATGAGAGTTTAGGTCACTCAATCAGCTCTTTCCTTTCTACCAATCTCTCGCCCTTTTCCCAGAACCCAGCCATCACCCATGTCTTTTCTAACACCAATTTACTAACTTTCTTTTGCTTTTGTCTCTCTTGCTATTGACGTTTCGTTCACACCTTCCCTCTCCTTCATATCAAACAGACCCTCACTCTCCCATAGTAATACTCGTAATAACTGTGGTATTTGTTAAGTACTTACTTTGTGCCAGGAACTGAACTTAGTCCTGGGGTGGATATAGGTAAGTCGGGTTGGACATAGTCCCTGACCCACATAGAGCTGACAGTCTTAATCCCCATTTTAGAGATGAGGTAACTGATGCACACCCAAGTGACTTCCCCAAGATCACAAAGAAGAAAGTGGCAGAGCCAGGATTGAACCGAGGTCCTTCTGACTCCCAGGCCTGTGCTCTATCCACTAACCCATGCTGCAACTCCCATCTTCAAATTGCTATTAAAATCACAACTCCTCCAGGAAGTCTTTCATGACTAATTTTTCATCTCCCCATAAATTTCTTTTCCTCCTACATCACCAACACACTTTTCCCCATTCATCCTAAGCACTTAGGTACTTATAATAATAATGTTGGTATTTGTAAGCGCTTACTATATGTAGAGCACTGTTCTAAGCGCTGGGGTAGATATGGGGTAATCAGGTTGTCCCATGTGAGGTTCATAGTCAATCCCCATTTTACAGATGAGGTAACTGAGGCACAGAGAAGTTAAGTGACTTGCCCACAGTCACACAGCTGACAAGTGGCAGAGCCGGAATTTGAACCTATGACCTCTGACTCCCAAGCCTATGCTCTTTCTACTGAGCCACGCTGCTTCTCTTCAACTTATCCCAACTTCTCCCCCACAATCATCAACTGTATTTACTGAGCACTTAATGTGTTCCGAGCCCTGAACTGCTTGGAGGAGTAATAATTGTGGAATTCGTTAAGCACTGTAATAAGCATGGGAGTAGATGTCAGATTCAGGTAATGTATGGGGCTCACAGAATATGTTGAAGGGAGAACAGTTACTGAATCCCCATTTTGCAGATGAGGAAACTGAGCCCCAGAGAGGTTAAGGACTTGTCCAAGTTTACACAGCCAGTAAATAGTAGAGTTAGGATTAGAACCCAGGGCCTCTGCCTTTCAGACCTTTGCTCTTTCCACTAGGTCATGTTGCTTCACAGATTTGAATCCAACAGAGTTAGTAGACAAGATTCCTGCCCACAAGAAGCTTACTTACAGTCTAAAGGGAAGACAGATATTAAAATTATATATATATATATGTATGTAAGTGCTGGGGACTGAGGGTGGGGTGAACAATTAAAAGCCTAATCATCAGTTGTGCCACCTACATGCAATTTATTTTAATGCCTGTCTTCTTTTACAATAATAATAATGGAGGTATTTGTTAAACACTCACTATATGTTCATTCATAGTATTTATTGAGCGATTACTATGTGCAGAGCACTGTTCTAAGCGCTTGGAATGAACAAGTTGGCAACAGATAGAGAAACAGTCCCTGCCATTTGACAGGCTTACAGTCTAATCGGGGGAGACAGACAGACAAGAACAATGGCAATAGAGTCAAGGGGAAGAACATCTCGTAAAACAATGGCAACTAAATAGAATCGAGGCGATGTACATTTCATTAACAAAATAAATAGGGTAATGAAAATATATACAGTTGAGCAGACGAGTATAGTGCCGAGGGGATGGGAAGGGAGAGGGGAAGGAGCAGAGGGAAATGGGGGGAAAAGAGGGTTAAGCTGCAGAGAGGTGAAGGGGGGGGGCGGTAGAGGGAGTAGAGGGAGAGGGGAGCTCAGTCTGGGAAGGCCTCTTGGAGGAGGTGAGTTTTAAGTAGGGTTTTGAAGAGGGGAAGAGAATCAGTTTGGCGGAGGTGAGGAGGGAGGGCATTCCAGGACCACGGGAGGACGTGGCCCAGGGGTCGACGGCGGGATAGGCGAGACCGACGGACGGTGAAGAGGTGGGCGGCAGAGGAGTGGAGCGTGTGGGGTGGGCGGTAGAAAGAGAGAAGGGAGGAGAGGTACGAAGGGGCAAGGTGACGTAGAGCCTCAAAGCCTAGAGTGAGGAGTTTTTGTTTTGAGCGGAGGTTGATAGGCAGCCACTGGAGGTGTTTAAGAAGGGAAGTGACATGCCCAGATCGTTTCTGCAGGAAGATGAGCCAGGCAGCAGAGTAAAGAATAGACTGGAGCGGGGCAAGAGAGGAGGAGGGGAGATCAGAGAGAAGGCTGACACAGTAGTCTAGCCGGGATATAACGAGAACCCGTAATAGTAAGGTAGCCGTTTGGGTGGAGAGGAAAGGGCGGATCTTGGCGATATTGTAAAGGTGAAACCGGCAGGTCTTGCTAACGGATAGGATGTGTGGGTGAACGAGAGAGACGAGTCAAGGATGACACCGAGATTGCGGGCCTGAGAGACGGGAAGGATGGTCGTGCCATCGACGGTGATAGAGAAGTCTGGGACAGGACCGGGTTTGGGAGGGAAGATGAGGAGCTCAGTCTTGCTCATGTTGAGTTTTAGGTGGCGGGCAGACATCTAGGTGGAGACATCCTGGAGGCAGGAGGAGATGCGAGCCCGAAGGGAGGGGGAGAGGACAGGGGCGGAGATGTAGATCTGCGTGTCATCTGCGTAGAGATGGTAGTCAAAGCCGTGAGAACGAATGAGTTCACCAAGGGAGTGAGTGTAAATGGAGAACAGAAGAGGGCCAAGAACTGACCCTTGAGGAATTACAACAGTTAAAGGATGGGAGGGGGAGGAGGCACCAGCGAAGGAGACCAAGAATGACTGGCCAGAGAGATAAGAGGAGAACCAGGAGAGGACGGAGTCCGTGAAGCCAAGGTGAGATAAGGAGTGGAGGAGGAGGGGATGGTCGACAGTGTTAAAGGCAGCAGAGAGGTCAAGGAGGATTAGAATGGAGTAGGAGCCATTGGATTTGGCAAGAAGGAGGTCACGGGTGACCTGAGAGAGAGAGCAGTCTCGGTAGAGTGGAGGGGACGGAAGCCAGATTGGAGGGGGTCCAGGAGAGAATGGGAGTTAAGGAATTCTAAGCAGCGATTGTAGACAACTCGTTCTAGGATTTTGGAAAGGAAGGGTAGTAGGGAGATAGGGCGATAACTGGAAGGGGAAGTGGGGTCGAGAGCGGGTTTTTTAGGATGGGGGAGATGTGGGCATGTATTAAGCACTTGGGTAGATATAAGATGAACAGGTCAGCCCCTATTCCTCAAAGGGCTGGGTAAGGAGGAGAGAAAACAGGTATTGGATCCCTATTTTACAGATGAGAAAATGAGGTGCAGATATGCTAACTGACTTGCCCAAGGACACAGAGCAGGCAAGTGGCAGATCTAAGATTAGAACCAGATTCTATGACTCCTAGGCCCGTGTTTTTACCACTAAGCCATGCTGCTTCCACACTGCTTGCCCTGCTAATCTGTAAATTCCTGTAGGGCAGGGACCATGTCTACTTCACTCCATTGTACAGTTCCTAATCTCACGCATAGCACTCAATGAAAACGAATGATTGATTAAAGTTCCGGAAAAATTTAACACATATGCCTTACTATTGCCTTTAATGCTTTCCATGAGCTATCCCCACCTTGAATCTCAACTCTCTTCACCTATTGCCCAACTTGCATACTTACACTCAACCAAAGCTCACCTTGTAACTGTTTCTCACTCTCAGGTCTCTCACCACCATTCCTTGCTGACATTGTTTCTCCACTCTGGACCTCCCTCTCCTCAAATTCAATGAACAGGTTTTCCCATCTTGAAAGCCCTTCTAAAATCCCGCCTCACACAGAAAGCCTTACCTGATTAATTCACAATCCTCCAAATCGCATCCCGTCCACCAACTGCCTCCCTTGGCATTTATGGCTCATCCTTAGGTTTCATTATGCATAACTTCGTATTAAGCTGCAATATTCAATTGTTTTTCAGCTTTCATCCTGACAAATTGTACCACTACCTATTATTTTCTTGTTCTTAATCCTGCTCCCACTATAAGTAAATTATTTATGACTGCCTGCCTCAGATTGCTAGCTCTCCGAGGACAGGGAACATGTATGTTGCTACTCTCCCAGAAGCTCAGTAGTACATTGCTTTGCACATGGAAATACCATAAATTGACAGTGGTATGATACTGCAAAAACAGTGGCCTTATAAGACATTATATTCCCTGCCTAACTTAGATTTCTTCACACTGAGACTCAGAATTTAACTTTCTTTTTAAAAATAAGTCTTTCAAAGAAACACATACTCCATGTAAATATTATCATCTTATGTTGTCGAGTGGTGTCCAACCCATAGTGACGCCATGGACACACCTCTCCCAGAACGCTCCACCTCCATCTGCAATCATTCTAGTAGTGGATCCATATAGTTTTTGTGGTAAAAATACAAAAGTGGTTTACCACTGCCTCTTCTGCTCAGTAAACTTGAGTCTCTGCCCTCGACTCTCTCCCATACCGCTGCTGCCCAGCACAGGTGAGTTTTGACTTGCTGCAGATGGCCTTCCACTTGCTAGCCACTGCCCAAGCTAGGAATGGAATGGATAAGCCTCTACTTGACTCTTCCTCCTGTAGTAGAGAATGGTTGTGCACTGGAATCTCTTCAGGTGCGATCTTGAAAGGATCCATGTAAATACAGCATTAACTTAATATAAAGCATCTCACTAATTTCATAGGAAAGGAAATATTTAACCATCAAATTCTGACACCTAGGTATTGGTGGGTCATGTGCTTACTGTTATTGAAAAATTACTGACAAGTTTTATCTAACTTTTACATGCTGCATTTTTGAATGGCAAAATTATTTTTTTTCCTTTGAACAGAGGAAATACTTCTGATTGAAGGTGAAAACTTTGATCAAACCTTCCCACTTAAAAACTGAGAATAAAATGAATTTTCAATATCTCATAACCCCAAACTACCATTTTGTTGGAAATAGCACATTTCTTATTGTGAAATATCTCACCTAATTCTCTTTGAATATAATTTCACACACATCACCTGGGTTATCTAATGTAGTAGAAACAGCATGGGTTATTGGATCAAGCATGGGCCTGGGAGTCAACAGGATCTGGGTTCTAACCTTGGCTCCTCCACATTTCTCTGGTGTGACCCTGGGCAAGTCACTTCACTTCTCTGTGCCTCAGTTACCTCATTCATAAAATGGGGATTGAAACTGTGAACCCCAAATGGGACCGGGACTGTATCCAACCCAGTTTGCTTGTATTCACCTCAGCACTTAGAATAGTGCCTGGCACAATGTAAGTGCTTACGAAAAACCATTAAGAAAAATTATTATTATTACATTTGCAAATAAAGGTATTGTTCTGAGACTATATAGAGTCTATAATGAATGTTTAGAAATATGTATAGTGAAAATACAAAAAAAAATCACTATTTATTCAGGCTATTTCAACTTTCATAAGTGTTGTTTCCCATACATAGCTCACACCAAATATTTTAAGGGAAAAAAATGAGAATCCAAAATAATAGTATGTCTGCACTTCTATACTGGTACCTGCTTTCACAATGACCAGTTATCACTCTTTCTTTGAGGCAAATTAGATCATTTGTGTTTCAAAAATTTTATGAATGTAGCCATCTAGTGTAAAATTCCCAAGTTTTTTTTTGGTTTAGTAGAATTCTCCATTTTTAAAAAACTACTTAAAATCATTTTAATACTTTGAATGCTAGCATACCTGAGGTCAAAATGAAAAGGTTAACATCATCCCAAAATTAATAATGATAAATAGCAATTAATAACATGTCCAAGACTGAGCTCCTTATCTTCCCCCCTAAACCCTGTCTTCTCCCTGACTTCCCTGTCACTACGGACAGCACTACCATCCTTCCCGTCTCACAGACCCACAACCTTGGTGTCATCCTTGGCTCTGATGACCCCATAAATCCAATCCGTCACCAAAACCTGGCGGTCCCACCTTCACAATATCGCCAAGATCGGTCCTTTCCTCTCCATTCAACCTGCTACCTTGCTGGTACAAGCTCTCATAATATTCCAACTAGATTACTGTGTCAGCCTTCTCTCTGATCTCCCATCCTCCTATTTCTCCCCGCTCCAGTCTATACTTCATTCAGCTGCCCAGATTATCTTTCTACAGAAATGCTCTGGGCATGTCACTCCCCTCCTCAAAAAATCTCTCCAGTGGTTGCCTATCAACCTTCGCATGAAACAAAAATTCCTCACTCTTGGCTTCAAGGCTCTCCATCACCTTTCCCCCTCCTACTACTGCCCACCCTGTACATTCCACTCCTCTACCGCTTACCTCCTCACAGTCCCTCGTTTGTGCCTGGCCCACATCCTACCGCTGTCCTGGAATGCCCTCCCTCCTCACATCTGCCATACTCTCTTCCCCTCTTCAAAGCCCTACTGAGAGCTCACCTCTTCCCAGATTGAGCCCCCCCTTCTCTTTGCTCTTCCTCCCCTCCCTATTCCTCCTTCTCCCTCCCTCTTCTCTTCCCCTTTCTCCTCCCCACAGCACTTGTGCGTATTTGTATATATTATTCATTACTCTATATTTTGTTAATGATGTGTATATATCTGTGATTCTATTTATCTTGATGATATTGACACCAGACTACTTGTTTTGTTTTGTTCTGTTTTCTGTCTCCCCCGTTTAGATTGTGAGCCCGTTGTTGTTGGGCAGGGATTGTCTCCATCTGTTGCCAAATTGTACATTCCAAGCCCTTAGTACAGTGGTCTACAAGTATTAAGCGCTCAGGATATACGAATGAATGAATAATGTCTTTATATTCCCATTTCAGAATCTTTTTTTTCCAGATTGATTATAAAGATAACCCCTAAAGCATATGCTATCCAACATAATGAGCATTTCTACTCTGGGTCAATATGCAACAAATAAATGTATCTAGTTGTCACTACCAATAAATGTTGCCATAGTAACAGGTACCACATAAGGGAAATGTGGCTCAAAGGGAAAATCAAAATGAACCTAATCAATCCTCATTAAAGTTTCGGCAATATGGAACAACTTAAATAGAAGGTGGGACACTACCTACAAGTTTTCAGCCACTTCATTAAAATTCAAACTACTGGATTTATTTTATTGGCATTACTCCCTGAAAGTAGAAGGTCTTATATACGTTTCCCATTTAACAAGTTCTTCTAAAATTTCCTCCCCCATGACTTGTACCTTCAATGCAGCTGGAACTTCAGTAGATCAGAGGACACTGTCAGCCAGGCTGACCAATCACAGAGTTTTTTTTTCTTCCTTCAAGATACTCTGAGCTAACAGCTTGAGGGTGTTCAATCAGCACTGCTTTGATCTCGGCTGGAACTATAATTATTTAACATTGTTACAAGGATTTCTATAATCCATCTCACCATTAAATCCCTTTTACACCCTCATCTTCTGAAGGCTAATCTGCATCTGTACACTCAGTTTGTCTCTTCAGCTGGTTTCATCAGACTTTTGCATTCTCCAACATCCAGACTGATGGTTCCTTTTTTTTTTTCTAATGAAATCATTTTCTTTCAAATTGAAAACTGCAAAAAGGTCTTGTGCATTTGCTACCTTTTGATGAGATAGCTATGTAACACCAGTATAATCCACTGTTCTCTGCAAACTACTTCCAAGTCTATAGAATTCATTTTCTTAGCTGTGTTTTTATTAAATTGGTGATAGGTGTAAATGTTTTAGTATTTTTCTTCCCAGCATAAAAAAATATAAAGCTACGCAATGCTGAAATTCTCAAAAAGTGAAGGGAACTAAATTAATACAAAGTGTCTTTATATTCCATTTCAGAAACTATTGCACTTGAAAAGATGAATGGACAGAACCAAAAATGTTCGTGTAGTAAAGAAAAAAGATCCAGGTTTGGAGTTAAGTGTGATGAGAAGATAGCAAAAAGGCTTAAACAGGTCACCTAAAAATGAAACAATGAGACAACTAAAAATCAGATTTGTGAAGAAGGGCAGAACGTAAGCTGGAAGGCAATACTAAGGCACTAAAATATTGCATAAGAGACAAGAATAATGCAGAGCAGTAGCTGGATAAAGACAGAGTATCCTGGAAGTTTCTCACAAATGCTTATTTGCATCAGAATTCCATGCTTATACATTAAATCAGGATGTCTGTGTTGTAGACCATTATATTTATTTCTTAATTGTTCTCAAGTATTTAAACATGGGAACCTTGATATATTATCTAGCATTATTGTTGGAGAAGAAGTGAAGGTAGTAGTAGCAATTGAACTTAATGAGTGCTTACTGTGTGCAAGTTACCATATTAAGATCAATGGAAGAATATATTGTGAGAAGCCTGACATGGTCCCTGTCTCACGATCTAAGAAAAAATGGGAAGAGATGATGGGCAACAAACACATAAGGAGAGAGAAAATAATCAAAACACAAAAACAACCTAAAAGATAAGGCAGGGAAAAATACAAAACCAAAATTTCAAAATCAGAACGGCACTACGAACTATTAAAGTTGCAGCCTCAGGAACCCCCCAACCTAGTACTGGGAAAACTGAAATCTCACCTATTCAGCCCCTTATTTGGATATCAGTGATCAGTATTCAGCAAGGACAATAAAGAATAATGAATACTGAAAAAGAGCACAGCCTAGTGGAAACATCCCAGGCCTGGGAGTCAGAGGACCTGGGATCTAATTGCAGCTCTAGCACTTACCTGCTGTGTGACCTTGGCCAAGTCACTTATCTTCTCTATGCCTTTGTTTCCTCATCTGTAAAATGGGGATTCAATATCTGTTCTCCCTCTTGAATTATGAGACAGCAACTGTTTTAACTGATTATCTTGTATTTATCCCAGTGGCAAGTAGAATGTTTGACAAAATAAGCAACTAATAATAATAATAATGGTAATAGTAATAATAATAGTAATAATGGTATTTAAGTGCTTATTATGTGCCAAGCACTGTAATACGCACTGAGTTAGATGCAGTGTAATAATGAAATGCACATCACCTTGATTATATTTAGTTGCCATTGTTTTTACGAGATGTTCTTCCCCTTGACTCTACTTATTGCCATTGTTCTTGTCTGTCCGTCTCCCCCGATTAGACTGTAAGCCCGTCAAACGGCAGGGACTGTCTCTATCTGTTGCCGACTTGTTCATTCCAAGCGCTTAGTAAAGTGCTCTGCACATAGTAAGTGCTCAATAAATACTATAAATAGTAAATAATAATAATAATAGGTCCCACATGGGGCTCACAGTCTTAAGTATGACGGAGAACAGGAACTGAGTCCCCATTCTTCAGATGAGGGACCTGAGGCTCAGAGAAGTTAAGTGATTTACCCAAGGTCACACAGCTGAGTCAGTATTAGAACCCAAGTCTTCTGACTCACAGGCCCCTGTTCTTTCTGTTAGGCCATGCTACTTCCCCACTATTTAAATACTATTATCATTATTGTACGTATCCCCCATCAGCAAGATGACCCATCTTGGCAAGAATGAACCAGTCAATAAATTTGGATTGTGGGTCCCGAAGCACGGCCGCCACCCTTGGAGATCTGAGGCCCATCAGAAGGAGTGGGCACTTGACAAGTGGGGTAACCTTGTCATCAAGGCTGAGGAGAAGAATGAGCAATAAAGATGGGTTAGCAAAGAATAATTCTGATGACAGACAACAACTGTGGTATTTAGACATGCAAGTCATAAAGATGAAATAGACAAGAAAAATATGATGCCAGTTTTGAAGGCATTCAAGTTCATCGATCAATCAGTGGCATTTATTGAACCCTTCCTGTACTCTAAATGCTTGGGAGAATAGTCAGTCAATCTCTGCATAACACTGTACTAAGTGCTTGGGATAGTACAATAAAACAAATTGACATATTTCCTGCCCACAACGAGCTTCATGGCCTAGTGGATAGAACCAGAAACTCATGGGTTCTAATCCCAGCTTCACCACTTATCTGCTGTGTGAAGTTGGACAACTCACTTCACTTCTCTGTGCCTCAGTTATCTCATCTGTAAAATGAGGATTTGAGACTGTGAGCCTCAAATGGGACAGGGACTGTGTCCAACCCTACTTGCTTGTAACTTCCCTTATGCTAAGTACAATCTCTCACACATAGTAAGTGCTCAACAAATTCCATTATTATTACTATTATAATACTATATTAAAGAGGCAGTAGAGATGTTCCCTGCCCATAAAGAGCTGGAGAGAGTAGAAGAACCCCTGTTCCCTGACATTATCTAAATAGCAGAGTGATAACCCCTGGCTCTAAGTCTCCAGAACACCTAGATTCACAGAATCCTTCATACAGGCCTCTTTCTGGTTAAAAACAAAAAATCATTTTTCAAAAGAATCGGCTTCCAAGAACTAGATGACAGAGAATATGATCTCAAAGACTTCAGGAACTGGCCATTCCTGCAAATCATTACAGACTCTTGGAAACATGTATTACATAGTGCAGTGGGTACAGCATGGGCTGGGGAGTCAGATGGACCTATGTTCTAATCCCAGCTCTGCACCTTGTCTGCTCTGTGACCTTTGGCAAGTCACTTAACTTCTCTGTGCCTCAGTTAGCTCATCTGTGAAAAATTGGGATTAAAACTGTGAGCCCAATATGGGACAGTGACTGTGTCCAACCTGATTAACTTGTCTCTATCTCAGCACTGAGAACAGTGCCTGGCACATAGTAAGCATTTAACAAGTACCATAATTACTAATATTCCTACTCTTTTCCATTCCCAAACTGTGACTCCAGTGGGGAACACAAGTGTGAGTTATATTCTGTCTTCTCATATTCTGCTTCTTTCTGAAGCCAACTCAGATGTCAGTTAAAAAAATTAAAGTATACTACTTGCTTCTCAGAGAATTTTAATATTTATTAAAACTTCCATTTAATGTAAGAGCGTGTAGAAAATACATTTTCTCCTTGGCTACAGTTTTGTTTATTAAAATATGATTCAGATTGCTGTTGAACCATCAAATTTGACCCACAGGAAATGTTTTCCTTCTTTCTACATTCACATCTTGCAATGATGACAGGCTAGAGCATTTTAAAAAATGATATAAATTAGTAATGTCTGAAAAGGCCAAATCAAACAATTCCAACAAACTCTTGATAACTCAAAAACTTCATGAACTCACTGTAATGGTATGTAATGCTCTCCTCTTGTCACAACCCACTGGATTTCTGAATCCCTTCACATAAAGCAAAAACTCAGCATCAAAGTTGTCATCCAATACACCCCACCTTGCCTATCTACTGTCTTCACACCCCAGTCCCCAACCAGCTCTATTTGTTCCTTCCTATCCAACTTCCAAGTTATTCCTCATTCTGATCTCTCACCTTCATTCCCTCATACCTTTCCCTTGGATTGGAATTACCCCCTCCTCAAATCCCACACTCCACAGCTCTCCTCATATCCAATGTCCTCCTAAAAGTCCATCTCTTCTACCAAGCCTTCTCATGATTGATTTCCCACAACATTAAGCCTCACAAACCCACCAGCCAATTGTAGGGATGATGAAGCTGTTTATATCTTTCCTCAAGACTCCTGTCCATATGCATTTTCAAGTTACCAATTTTGATCACCCTAGTTGATAAAGAGTGATGTTTAGAGTCTCTACAGTTGGAGCAAATAGGGACCTAACTCACCTGTGAACTGGATAGGACACCATCTCATGTCTTGTGGTCAGTCCTATGGAACACTTTCCACAAATATTATTTCTTACTGGCTATCTCCCAGAAAACATATCTTTGGTGCTGAGAGATTTACCAGAGCAAATTTACCAAACGGGATTTTCTAGTGCAAAATCCATCTCAGAAATATATTTGCCTTGTATCTCATCAGGACAGGGGGAATAATATTGCAGTAGGACCCTAATTTATTTGCAATGTACTGAAGATGAAAACCTTCCTATTTATGGACCTCAAAGTCTATATTATACATACTGTAGATGTGTACCTGTGGCCATATTCTAAATCAGTATGTGCGTAAGTATTAGAAAACCTCTTGTGATTCAGTTTTCCAAACCACCAGCTCCTTCCTCTGGGTTCATCCAAAGCAGGAAGTATCCCAGATTGGATCAGATTACCCCTCAGGGATATTTTGCTATCCTTGTAACAACCCAGGATTCAAGATGGACCCCCAAACTGTCTCAGGGCTTTGGAGCCCTTGGTCAGGTTAGTGTGTTCACTGGTGCTCTGGTGTACCCAGGCCCCTAAACCCACAGTCTGGTTGAAGCCCATGAAATCCATCAAATAATGATAGTATTTGTTAAACACGTACTCTGTGTCAAGCACTGTTCTAAGTGCTGGGGTAG
Organism: Ornithorhynchus anatinus; assembly: GCF_004115215.2. Lineage (NCBI taxonomy): Eukaryota > Metazoa > Chordata > Mammalia > Monotremata > Ornithorhynchidae > Ornithorhynchus > Ornithorhynchus anatinus. The sequence goes on along the minus strand of NC_041731.1, from coordinate 67,259,815 downwards.
ATTTAAGATAATCAGGTTGGATACAGTCCCCACCCCACATGGGGCTCAGTCTTAATCCCTGTTTTCCAGATGAAGTAATAGCCACAGAGAAGTGAAGTGATTTGCCCAAGGACAAGTGGCAAAGCCGGAAGTAGAACCCATGACCTTTTGACTCCCAGGGCCATGCTCTACCCACCAGACGACGCTGCGTCTCAAAATTTGTTAAGCTCTTACTATGTTCCAGGCACTGTACTAAATGCTGGGCTAGATACAAGATAGTCAGTTTGGACACAGTTGGGCAAAATCACATCTTCTCCAGAAATGAATCAAGACGGTGGTGCAGCCTAGGCCTACTGGAAGTCCAGAAAATGATTACCAGCCTGGGAGAACCGGGCTCTTTCACTTCTTAGAAACATAATGTAAAAGTAATCTTACATCCGTATCATCCACCCAAAGCTCCATTTCACAAGCTTTAATCAAAACCCTAAAATATGACATTTCTAAGAATATCATTCTTTTTAAAAGGAGAGAAAAGATGGCTTTTCAGTCATGTTTTGAAAAAGAAACAAAACATCAGAGAGGTGAAGAAATAAAGCAATTCTGTAACAGATGGTGAATGTTACAAAGGGGAAGGTTTTGTTATAATGATGATCAGACTGAATGAAAATGTAACAGAGAAGACTTTACTAGAAAGAATGGGGGTGAGAAATAAGGGAGGGAAAACAAGACAGTGATCATGAGAGTAAGGAGGTCAAAGCCATGGCAGAATTTTGTAACCTAGATGACAGTTCTGGCTAAATATTTCTGTGTTTTCCAAACTCACACAGAAAGATGATTTAGAACAACTTATCTGTGCTTGAAATTTTATGATCTTGTCAATGGATCTCTGCCTAACTTAAGGTCTGAGATTATAGTCCAGCCAAGTAAAATTTCTTGAATTTTGACTAAATTAATATTAAATACCTAGAGGATAGGAAAGACATTATGGATTTCATATTCTATATTTCATGCATTTTAGTGAAGTTAATTCCAGTGCCACTTTCATTTTATTTTATTAAAACTGACAGGCACTTCTCCACTTTTGCATTCATGAAAGTGTATCCCAAAGTAAAACTGGAAGGGTAGTTCAAGTGAAACTCATTAATTAGGTCAGTAACCGCTTGTTGGCTTGCAGATACAGCTTTACCTTGCAGTAAAAGAACTAATCATTTCATAACATCCTATCAATCAATCATATTTATTGAGTGCTTACTATATGCTGTGTACTAAGAGCTTGGGAGAGTACATTAAAACAGCATTAGCAAACATCTTCCCTGCCCATAACAAGCTTACAGTTTAAAGGGGAGACAGACATTGATATGAATAATATATTATTTATATGAACATATATGTAAGTGCTGGAGCTTGTGGGTGCAGAGAATATAAAGTGTCCACAAGTCACAGATTGAGGTGCATAGAAGATGCAGAAGGGAGAGTGAGCTGGGAAAAAGAAGGCTTATTTAGGGAACGCTTCTTGGAGGAGTCGTGACCTTATTAATTCTTTGAAGGTGGAGAGAGTGGTGGTCTGGTACATATGGATGGGTAAGAAGTTCCAGGCTAGGAGGAGGACATGGGAAAGGGATTAGCAGTGGCAAAATAGACGAGATAGACTCCTTATCTTCCCACCCAAACCCTGTCCTCCCCCTGACTTTCACATCTCTGTAGATATCCTTCCTGTCTCACAAACATTTATCTGTGTCATTATCCTTGACTCTTTTCTCTCATTTCACCCACATATTCAATCCATCACTAAGTCCTATCAGTCCACCTTCACAACATTGCTAAAATCTGCCCTTTCCTCTCCATTCAAACTGCTAATAATAATAATAATGGTGGTATTTGTTAAGCGCTTACTATGTGCAGAGCACTGTTCTAAGCGCTGAAATAGATACAGGGTAATCAGGTTGTCCCACGTGAGGCTCACGATCTAAATGTCCATTTTACAGATGAGAGAACTGAGGCACAGACAAGTTAAGTACCTTGCCCACAGTCACACAGCTGACAAGTGGCAGAGCAGGGATTCGAACCTGTGACGTCTGACTCCCAAACCCATGCTTGTTCCACTGAGCCACACTGCTTCTCTACCACTCAATACAATCACTCATCCTATACTGCCTGGATTACTGCATCAGCCTCCTTGCTGACCTCCCAGTCTCCTGCCTCTCTCCACACCAGTTCATACTTCACTGTGCTGCCTGGATCATTTTTCTACGAAAATATTCAGAAAACGTCACCCGACTCCTCCAAAAACTCCAGTCATTGCCCATCCACCTACACAACAAACAAAAACTCCTCAACATTGCTTTAAAGCACACCATCACTTTGCCCCCTCCTACCTCATCTTGCTACTGTCCTACTACAACACAGCCCACATACTTCTCTCCTCTAATACTAACCTTCTCACTGTGCCTCAATCTCAACCACTAACCCCTTGCCCATGTTCTGCCTTTGGCCTAGAATGCCCTCCCTTCTCAAATCCGACAGAATTATTCTACCCCCCTTCAAAGCCTTACTGAATTCAGGTTCCTCTAGAAGGTCTTTTCTAGGTCCTCCTTTCCTCTTCTTCCACTCCCTTCTGCTTTGCCCTGACTTGTTCCCTCTCTCTTCCCCGCACGCCCAGACCCACAGCACTTACATATATTTCTGTAATTTATTTTTTAATACATTAATGTCTGTCTTCCCAACTCTAGACTGTAAGCTTATTGTGGGCATGGAATGTGTCTGTTTATTGTTGTATTGTACTCTCTCGAGGTCTTAGTACAGTGTTCTGCACACAGTAAGCACTCAATAAATATGATTGAAGGAATGAGTAAATGAGATCGAGGCATACACAGATGTAGGTGAATGTTGTATCAACTTTTAATCATTAACCATTATATATATCAACCTTAATGAAATATAATTTGCTAGAATTATTTGGTTCCATTTTCCAGATTGAAAATCTGATATAATTTTTTTCTGAATAATGACCATTACTATGTAATTGGGCATGTGATTTCCACTGGGCCAATCACACCTTTTATTCTGCATATATTTTATTTAAATGAATATAGATTTACATTTTTGATAAACCAAAGGGTTTAACTTTCCAATAGAGTTTGTCATATTTCTACGTCATCTACCTTTTTTTTCCAAAAAAAAAACCCAAAAAACCCCAAAACAAAAGACAACATCAAAGCATTGAAACTCCCAAATCAGAGTTCCCAAAAATAATTTACAGTGTGTGGTTCACTGAAAGCTAATATCTTATATAATAATGTCCAAATTACTGCCTAAATTCTTTACAGTTTACTTGGGTTCTAATCTGGGTCCACTGCTTGTCAGCTGTGTGACCTTGGGCAAGTCACTTAACTTCTCTGTGCCTCAGTTACCTCATCTGTAAAATGGAGATGAAGACTCTGCACCCTACGTGGGACAACATGATTACCTGTATCTGCCCCAGTGCTTAGAACAGTGCTTGGCATATAGTAAGCATTTAACAAATACCAAAATTATTACTATTACTTTTACATGAAATGCTGTTTGGGTTCTTCGAAATAAAAACCAAAATAAGCAGGTCTACCAGATGACAAAAACTAGTTGCATCCAGTCAGGGTAGTTCAGAGAACAAGAAGAAATCCACATTCTAATTTAAAAATGAATGTTGTGATATATTCGTATTCATTTTGAGCAGAGGCATAGAATCTGAACATAAAACTGTATTTCAATGAAGACTCTAAACATTAGGCTTGTAATCCTTACAAAATGTTTTTTATGTGACAGAACTGTCTCATTCACATTTAACAGTTTGTAAAAATAAGGCACCCAGGATTTATATGACACCATTTAGAAATTAGTGTTCAAAAGGATACAATCTCATTCCTTTCTTGATTCTAAGAGTACCAGCGCTTACATAGTTTTAATAGTTTACATATTCAACAGTCTTTGTCCAATCAAAATTACAATGCTGACAGTATAAGAGTTGGAAGAACATTATCCATTCAACTTATTCCAACTTTCATTATACTGAAGACATGTAATGCAAAATGTAAATGATTAGCCACATTTAACATTCTTAAGCATTTTTCTGGCATGAAAGTGGACTGGAAAATGTTCCAAAATATAAGTGCCTGCACTTAGACTTCTGACTCCTTAGAACTATGAAAGTTGCCCTTTAAAATCTTGGCCAAAAGAAACCACAACACTAATACATTTCTGGGCTGGACTTATAGACTATTACCTAATATATCTAAATGTCCCAAGCAATAGCTCCATCACAGTAATTTGATTCCTTTTTTTCCTGAAAAATAATCATTAGTCTCAGTTTAATGAATGAGCCCCATTTGAGAATACTAGGCAATGGTGGAAAGTGAGGAATTTAGAAAAAGAAACTGACCTTATAATGATTCTTTTCACAATAAAGGATAATACATTGCCTATCTGAATGTTCCTAAAATTGCAAAGTGAGAACATAAGAACATGGCCATACTGGGTCAATCTACAGTTTCATCCAGTCTAGTATTTGTCTTCCACAGCGGCTTGAAAGGAACCTTGAAAGAACAGTGTAATAGTTTCCCTCACTTGACATCCATCTTCATTATCATCTAATGTTCTTAATGTTTCCCTTCAGCATGCATCTATTATCTATGAACTCATTTAAATCCTCCTCAAGAATACTAACATATTTAAACTTTATATAATTTCTAAAAAAAACTTCTAATAATTAATTTAGACTTCTTGTCTAAGATTATTTTCATGAAATCTATTTGAACCCAATGATATTTCTATTGCACAATTTACACAAATTTCATAAGCTTCCAATCTGCATATCGGAGGTTCGAGGATCACTGGTGATAGCTAAGAGGTATTGAGATTTATGTGGAAAAGATTTTTCCTTTTGTTTCCTTTGAACCTCCTACATACAATTTTCAGTACTTGTCAGGTGTACTGGGTAGATAATTTATTTTGCTTTTATTATGAACCAAACCTAGATTATTCCAAATATTTAAGTTTCATAATTCAAAAAAAAAATGAGTATACTTTGGGCGAAAAGAGATTTTTTTCCCCCACCAAATTATTGAAGGGGAATGCAAAAAATGCCAGTAACTATTACTCATGTAATGTAAAATTTCAGATTTCATTTTATTTGACTAAATCCACTGTTTGGAATATAAGGGGACTTTTTTATTAGAATGTTTAACCTTGTCATCATTAGTGCAATATACTAATGTACCTGCCCATCAATCGCTCACCTAAAATTTTTGCTAGGCAATGTTCCATATGTAATCATCTTGGCTGAGTTAATGAGAAAAAATACAACAAAGAGCAAAAAATAGTTGTGGACCAATTACATTCCCCTTTTGATTCTCAACCCATCTGCTTCAATAAAAAAAAGACTTTGTCTCCTAGTCCTATGCAATTAGTAGTGCTTTTATAACAAAAATACAGTGGAGTCAGCTGAAATGTTCAGTGCTTCCTGCCAGATTATAAAGGTCTCTCTGTGGATCAAACTAGAAAAAACAATGTATTATAATGTAGATGTTCCTTGAATCCCTGCTGAATTACCTAAATTGTAATTTAAGATCTCAACACTCTACAGGTACTATTTTTTTTCTGCCCTACTCTTTAGGGCAACAACAAGAACCGATCAATCTCTTAACTTGACAAGAGTTTTGCATGTTTTTTTCTTTTAATATCTAAAAAAAATTTTTATCGGTCCCTATGATTTAACAAGAAAGTTTCCTAAGTCATATGGTAGGTAAGGTCATTATGGGCATGGAATGTGTCTACCAGCTCTTTTATATTGTACTCTCCCAAGTGTTTAGTGCAGTGCTCTGCTCAGAGTAAGTGCTCAATAAATATGATTGATTAGTAACAACAATCTCCCTTCTAGTTGCCTTTTTGAAGGATCCATAGATTAATTCATTCCTTCAATAGTATTTATTGAGCGCTTATTATGTGCCAAGCACTGTACTAAGTGTTTAGAATATACAATTCGGCAACAGAGGCAATCCCTGTCCAGTGACGGGCTCACGGTCTAATAGAGGTCTAATAGAAGCAACTAACCTTGTATCAAGCCTTTAGTCTTGATTTTATTATGGGACAGCCCGTAGAATTTAGGTGATCTATTTTAGTATTTCTAAATTTACTGAAACTACTTTTCAGAATATCTTTGTCACTGAATGACCATTTCAGCTGCTGATGAAAGTAGTTTTCCCTGGTTAATACAGTGCGATTGGCAGGTTAGACAGACTGAAAATACACTCTGATTTACAGTGCTACTTTAACCATGTGGATCAGCAACATAAACTGCCCTCAGACTTCACTCACTAACTGAATGATAATCTCTGCTGAACTCTCAGCTATCTGGGCTTCTAGTAGCCATATATCATGAATCTACCACTAAGTTACATGAACAGAATTAATATATTCAAGCAGTCATATTTATTGAGTGCCTACATAGGACAAAGCACTATATTAAGTGCTTATGAGAGGAAAACAGAAGCAAGAGACATGTTCCCTGCCCTCAAGGATCTTTTGATCTAGCAGGAGAGACAATCAGATAATAAAAAAATATTTACCAATAGAGGAAGCAAGAAGAAAAATGGGGATGTAACAGTAAATGATATAAATATATCGGGGTGAAATAGCTGAATATAGAAACATATGTACACAAATCCTAAGAAAAAGAAGCTATAGATGGCTGTTAGGGTGATGTAACAAAGGTGTTATGAATTAACCCATTACATCTTTAAAGTCAGGTTGGCAGAGTATAATACAAAACAAATTTGGTAGATACATTACCTGCCATCAAGGGGATTATAGTCTAGAAGGAGAGACAGACAGATATTAATAAAAATAAATTACAGGACAAATACATAAGTGCTTGTGGGGCTGAGGGTGAGGTGAATGCAGAGTGTGCTCACATTTTCAGACCATGAGGAAACCATTTTACACAGCTGCATATAGTGTGCAGATCCTGTAACAAGGACCAAAATGGTCTCCTAATAGTATAAGATGAAAAGAAGTACTTAATAGTAATTACAGAAGAAACAGCAGCATGCACCTGTCTCCCAATCTCAATATATAGTCTCTTCTAGTTATTAGGGTTTAGTATTTTGCTCACATTAAGCTTTCAATACTATTATTACTAGAGATGCTACCAAATATTTAAAAAATTATGGGTTTAAATATCTAAATCCACTCTTGCATTTACCCTATGGACTACAGAGAGTTCACCCTATACAACTTGAATAAATGTAAGTAACAGAATCATATATCTTCTCTGCAGTTTTATGAGTCAGTTTTGCTCAAATTACTACTGTTGTAATTAAACAGAGGTGATTGAGGGCAAACAATCCAGGCAACTGTCTGGGCACTGGTTTAGAGTTACCTGTCAGAAAACTCTCTTCACAGCTGAAATAAAGTGTAAATATCATTAAAACTCACTTGTAAAGTAGTCAAACAGGATTGCACATACCCAAGTGTAGAATACCACATATCCAAGTTTAGAGTGTTGCACAACACTCTTATGTAGCAGCCAAATACTATTTTGCAGAGGCCCCTTTAGACCTGCCCAGTTGCTAAGATAAAGTTACAACTCTAAAGTAAAGTTTGGATAAAAGCAATTTTATCCTTTAACCAGGAAGCTTTGCATAATCTGAGTTCCCTACCTTTGAGAGTCCTATGAAGGGATAGTAGAATTAGGATGCCTCCATATATATTTATTAATTGATTTGCAGCCTATAATTATATAGAGACGATATGGATCAGGTTTCCTTCCTTGCAATCAGGTTTGTGAACTTCCAATCAATGATAGTCACTGAGTAGTTACTGAGTGCCTAGCTCTTTACTAAGTGTTTGGGAGCGTTTAATATGGCAAACGGATCTGTAGACAGATTCCTGTCCACTAGGAGATTACAGTCTAGAATGGGGAACAGACATTAATATAAATAAGTTTAAGGACATGTACGTAAGTAGTGTGGGGCTGAGTGAAAATCAAGTGCTAAAAGGGTACAGATCTAAATACCCAGGTGATGCAGAAGGGAACCTATTTTCTTCAAGGCTCATCCTGAGCGGACTGCTACTGAAATAGAACCTGCTGTGTTGTTGACAAGAAAATTAAAAAGCTGCTTACTGAAAGCACCTATGCCACTTCACTAAAACGAATCAAACTATAAATCATGGCCAAAGAAATAAAAGGAAATGAGTTGACCCAACTCCATTGGCAAAATCAAATGAACACATTGAACAGATAACTTGAATCATATGAGTCCTGCATTTGAACTACAATGAACATTGAGTTTTAGTGCTTCTTGGTTCCAAACACTGGGTCCACACTGACTTAAGGAAGACTGATGAAGATAATTTATTCGTATTCCTTAGGGTTGTTGTTTCTTTCTCCAATAGGAAACCAAGCTTCCTCTTTTAATCCATACCCACTTCACTACAGAAGATTTATTTAGACTGCCTCTTGTTTCATAAAGGGTTCCAAAGTCTGTAGTAATTTTTGACACTTTGTTATAATGTTTCTCTGACCCCCCAAATCCCCCCTCCCTTTCCTCTCCATCCCCTCAGCCTCATTTTCATATGGATACAAAGCATTGGGATAAAATGATGGTTCATTATAGTGGTACAGAACTCTTATCTTCATCCGGCAAGAGTCATTTCCTTCCAAAGATTGAAATGCAAATGTGAAAATTAATGATAACTGCATTATCTGATAGCAGAGATAATACCAATTCACTGTCAGAGTAACACACAGTCATTCTATGATTTCCTCTGCTTCCCACAATATTCTTCTTACTGTCAGACTATATCTATGGTTAACTATGTTTCATAGGTTTTTGTTAATTTACATCAAATGGCATTTCCCAGATCTTATATCTACCACATTTTCCCAATCAAAAAGGAAACTAAATCAGAACTGTAATCTCCAAGCCCATTTTAGGGCTGGTGAAAAAAAGTGAGAGACTGAAGTGGATGGAGGGAGGGAAGGAGGGGGAGGAAAAGGGGGAGAAAGAGAGAAGAGGAGTAGGGTGATAGAGTGAAACCTGTATCCTCAGTGTGTCTTTCAATTGCACAGTGGTCTCCCAACGTTTCTAATCTAGACAAACCACCTTCCTCATCTTCCTACTTAAATTTAAGACAAATAGTAGAATAAAGGCAAGCTTCTACAATATACAAATAATTAGGAGTTCATCTTGTATGCTCCCAAACGTTAATTACAGCACTCCACATACAGTAAGCACTCGATACATTTCATTAATTGATAACTTTTCATGAACTTCCAGTGGCTACCTATTTTTCTCTATATTAAATGCAAACCATATCCAGTGGATTTAAGTTTCTCCACTAGCAGTTATTTTCTTACCTATGCACTTTCTTCCATTATATCTCTGATTGAACTCCTCATTCCTCCAGTTAGGTTCTAACTGTTCTGCATTTTTGATGCCCCTGTCTCTCACTCACAGTTCACACTTCCCCTTTCCTAAAACTTTTTCTCAGGCCTAAACCTCTAAACCACATGCCTGACTGTACTGTACTGATTCATTCAATTGTACTTATTAAACGTTTACTGTGTGCAAGCACTGTCCTAACCATTTGGGAAAGTATGATACAACAATAAACAGTGACCTTCCCTGGCACAATGAGATCACAGTCGAGAGGCAGGCAGACAGATATCAACGCAAATAAATCAAATTACAGATATATACATAAGTGTTGTGGGGCTGGCAGGGGGGAGGGCAAAGGGAGTAAGTCAGGGCAATGCAGAAGGCCATGTGAGATGGAGAAAAATGGTACTTCATCTGGGAAGGCCCCTTGGAGGAGATGTGCCTTGAATAAGCCTTTGAAGCGGGGAAAGTAATTGTTTGTTGGATTTGGGGAGGGAGGACATTCCAGGCCAGAGGCTGCACTTGTGCCAGGGTTCAGTGGCGAGACACTTGAGATTGAGGCATAGTGAGAAGGTTAGAAGTAGAGGAGCCAAATACATGGGACTGGGTTGTAGAAGGAGAGAAGTGAGGCAGGAGGGGCCAAGGTGATGGAGTACTTTAAAGCCAATCGTGAGGAGTTTTTGTTTGATATGGAGATGAACAGGCAACCACTGGAGGTTTCTGAGGAGACAGACAATATGTCCTGAAATTCTTTGTAGAAAGATGACCCGGGCAGTGAAGTATGGACTGGAGTGGGGAGAGACAGGAGGCTGAATGGTCAGCAAGAAGGCTGATGCAGTAATTTAGGTGGGGTAGGGTGAGTGATTTTATTAATGTGGTAGAAATTTGGATGGAGTGGAAAGGGCAGATTTTTAGCAATGTTGTGAAGGTGTGACTGACAGGATTTGGTGACAGACTGAATATGTGGGCTGAATGAGAGAGAGGACTCAAGGATTATGCCAAGGCTATAGGCTTATGATACAGGAAGTTTGGTGGTGCCATATATAGTGATGGGAAAGTCAGGGAGAGGACAGGGTTTGAGTATGAAGATAAGCAGCTGTGTTTTGTACAAGTTAAGTTTGAGGTGACAGAAAGAATCCAAATAGACATGTATTGAAGGCAGGAGGAGATGCTAGCCTAGAGAGAGGGAGAGAGATCAGGAGAGGAGATGTAGATGTAGATTTGGATATTACCTGCTTAGAAATGGTAGATGGTGATCATCTGCATAAAGACTGTACCTTTTATTCATATTGCATATCAGGTGCTTAGTAAAACTGTGCATAGTAAGTCCTCAATAAATTCTGATGATGAGGATCAAAGACTGAAAAATAAAATCTAATTTTGATTAGAATTTTCCACTATCTATAGAGAGGAATTTTACACATGTAGCAGAGAGTGGGCCCCTTTCCCTGTCCTGCCTGTAACTCAGCTACTCAACTACTTGCTCCATGCTAGGTGGCAATTATCATCACTGGGGTTACAGGAGTTCATGTCACATACAAATCTGTTGGCCAGAATCTTTGAGACGATGGTCGCTGGGACAAGCAGGTAATGGTACCGCAGCCCGCTGAAGCAAAGGGCCAGGCTGCTGGCAGAGGTGTTGAAGAGGAAGCTTCATTGGGGCTTTCCACTGCTCCATTCAAAAGAAAGATCATTTGGTTATGTTTATGACAAAGAAAGGGAAGGGCAGTGTGTTTACAAGAAGAGGGTTTTGCATAGTGTATACAGGACAGGCCCTGGAGTCAGAATAATAATAATGATATTTGTTAAGTGCTTACTATGTGCCAAGCACTGTTCTAAGCCCTGTGGGAGATTCAGGGTTACCAGGTTGTCCCAGATGGGGCTCATAGTCTTAATCTCCATTTTACAGATGAGGTAACTGAGGCACAGAAAAATTAAGTGACTTGCCCAAATCACACAGCTGACAAGCAGCAGAGCCTGGGATTAGAACCCATAACCTCTGACTCCCAAGCCTGTGCTCTTTCCACTAAGCCACACATGGCCTAGTGGAAAGAGAACAGGACTGGAAGTCAAAAGCCCAGATTTACAATCCTGGCTATGCTGCTTGTCTGCTGTGTGACCTTGGGCAATTCACTTCACTGCTCTGTGCCTCAATTGCCTCATCTGTAAAATGGAAATTTATTAAATAAAGATGAAAGCAGTTGATCTAGATTCAGTGTCCTTATGTTCACCTAGGTCACCTAGGTTGGATGGGTTTCCAACTCAGTTGCCCCGACAGTCCTATCGGGAATTGGTATAATTATGGTACGAGAATGCTCGCAGAGGTATTGTGCATGCTGCTGGTGTCCAGTGAATACTTCATGACAGTGTGATGCTCATCACACTGTTGACCATCCCCTTCTCCTCCACACCTTATCTCACCTTGGCTTCACAGACTCCAACCTCTCCTGGTTCTCCTCTTACCTCTCTGGCCATTCATTCTCAGTCTCTTTTGCAGGCTCCTCCTCCCGCTCCCATCCTCTAACTGTAGGGGTTCCTCAAGGGTCAGTTCTTGGCCCTTTTCTGTTCTCCATCTACACTCACTTCCTTGGTGAACTCATTCGCTCCCATGGCTTCAAATATCTCTATGAAGATGACACACAAATCTACATCTCCTTCCCTCTTCTCTCCCCCTCCCTTCAAGCTCATATCTCCTCCTGCCTCCAAGACGTCTCCACCTGGATGTCTGCCCGCCACCTAAAACTGACCATGTCCAAAACTGAGCTTCTTATCTTCCCTCCCAAACCCTGTCCTCTTCCTGACTTCCCTATCACTGTGGATGGTATGACCATCCTTCTTGTCTCTCAAGCCCGCAAGCTTGGTGTCATCCTTGACTCAGCTCTCTCATTCCCTCCACACATCCAATCTGTCACCAAGGCCTCCCGGTCTCACCTTTAGAATATCACCAAGATCTGCCCTTTCTTCTCCATCCAAATGGCAATCGTACGGATACAAGCTCTCATAATATCCCAGCTGGATTATTCTGTCAGCCTTCTCTCTGATCTCCCTTCCTTCTGTCTCTCCCCGCTCCAGTCTATTCTTCATTCCACTGCCAGGCTTATCTTCCTGCAGAAATGGTCTGGGCATGTCACTCCCCTCCTTAAAAACCTCCAGTGGTTGCCTATCAACCTCTGCATGAAACAAAATCTTCTCACTCTGGGCTTCAAGGCTCTCCATCCCCTTGCCCCCTCCTACCTCTCCTCCCTTCTCTCTTTCTCCTGCTCACCTCGCACTCTCTGCACCTCTGCTGCTCACCTCCTCACCGTCCCCCTTTCATGCCTATCCCATCGACCCCTGGCCCATGTCCTTCCGCTGTCCTGGAATGCCCTCCCTCCTCACCTCCACCAAACTAACTCTCTTCCCCTCTTCAAAGCCCTTCTGAGAGTTCACTTCCTCCAAGAGGTCTTCCCAGACTGAGCTTCCTCTTTTCCCTCTGCTCCCACTGTTTCCTCTCTGTGCCCCCCAATTCCCCTCGGCTAAGCTCCCTTTCCCCCCTTTCCCTATGCTCCTCCCCCTCTCCCTTCCCCTCCCCTCAGCACTGTGCTCATTTGTATACATTTTTAATAATAATAATGTTGGGATTTGTTAAGCACTTACTATGTGCAGACCACTGTTCTAAGCGCTGTGGTAGATACAGGGTAATCAGGTTGTCCCACGTGAGGCTCACAGTTAATCTTCATTTTACAGATGAGGTAACTGAGGCGCAGAGAAGTTAAGTGACTTGCCCAAAGTCACACAGCTGACAAGTGGCAGAGCCGGGAGTCGAACCCATGACCTCTGACCCCGAAGACCAGGCTCTTTCCACTGAGCCATTTATTTTGTTAATGAGATGTACATCCCCTTGATTCTATTTATTGCTATTGTTTTTGTCTGTCTCTCCCTATTAGACTGTAAGCCTGTCAATGGGCAGGGATTGTCTCCATCTGTTGCACAATTGTCCATTCCAAGTGCTTAGTACAGTGCTCTGCACATAGTAAGCACTCAATAAATACTATTGAAGGAATGAGATTAACACTGTAAAGCCCACGTGGAACAGGGAGGGACTGTGTTCAACCTTATTTGCTTGTGTATACCCCAATGCTTAGTACACTGCCTGGCATATAGTAAGTGCTTAATACCACAGTTATTATTATTATTACTAGGGTATTTAAGCACTTACTATGCACCAGGCACTCTGCTGAACGCTGGGATAGACAGAAACTAATCAGATTGGCTACAATCTATGTTCCACATGAGGTTTACAGTCTTAATCTCCATTTTACAGATGACGTAATTGAAGCACAGAGCAGTTAAGTGAATTGCCCAAAGTCACAAAGCAGACAAGCCACATAGCCAGGATTGGAAACCAGGGCTTTTGACTCCCAGACCTGTTCTCCTTCCACTAGGCCATACTGCTTTTCTGATGTCACTTCTGCTTTTGTCTTTTTTCCAATCTTTTTTTCCCCACTCATCTTGAAACACTCTCCTTATCTACAGTCTCACATGGCCTCCTATCTTCAAGTCATCTCTACTTGGAAATTCTGCTGACACCTCAAACCTAACAGGTCCAAAACAGAACTCCTCATCTTCCAAAACCATGTCCTCCCTGTGACTTTCCCATCACTGTAGACAGAACCACTATCCTCCCTGTCTCACAAGCCCATAACCTTAGCATTATCCTTGACTCATCTCTCATTCATTCAATAGTATTTATTGAACCCTTACTATGTGCAGAACACTGTATTAAGCGCTTGTAATGTACAATTCGGCAACAGATAGAGACACTCTCTGCCCAATGACGGGCTTACAGTCTAATCGGGGGAGACAGATGGAGAAAAACAAGACAACATAGTCACAATAAATAGAATCCAGGGGCTGTACACCTCATTAACAAAATAAGTAGGGTAATAAAAATAAATACAAATGAGCACAGTGCTGAGGGGAGGGGAAGGGAGAGGGGGAGGAGCAGAGGGAAAAGGGGCTTAGCTGAGGAGAGGGGAGGTGGGGGGGGGAAGGGGGAGAGAGCAGAAGCTGTGGGGGGAACAGAGAGGAAGCAGAGGGAAAAGGGGAAGCTCAGTCTGGGAAGGCCTCTTGGAGGAGGTGAGCTCATTCAACACACATATTCAACCTGTCCCTAAATCCAGTTGATTCTCCCTTCACAAAATCACTAAAATCCACCCTTTCCTCTCCTCCAAACTGTTACCACATTGATCCAAGGACTTCTCCTAACCTGCTTTAATTACTGTGTCATGTTGCTCACTGACCTCCCTGCTTCCCATCTCTCCCAATCCAGATCATACTTGACTCTGCTGACCAGATCATTTTTCTACAAAAAAATATTTCGGTCCCCATCTCTCCACTCTTCAAGAACCTCCAGTGGTTGGCCTTCATCTCTGGATCAAACAGCACTTGATCATCTCTTCTTCTTCTACCTCACCTCACTGATTTCCTTCTACAACCCAGCCAACTCATGATGTGCTTCTAACACCATCCTATTCATTTTAACTTCATCTCATCTACCCTGCCACTAACCCCTTACCCACATTTCACTTCTGGCTTGGAACTCCCTCCGCTCCCCCTGCCCCCACACCTTGATATATTACAGATGATCACTCGCCCCACCTTCTAAGCCCAATTATATAATCATACCTCATGCAAGACATCTTCCCCAATTAAGTCCTCACTTCCCCTATTCCCTCTCCCTTCTGCATCATCTGGGCAGTTGGTTCTGTACCCTTTAATCACTTTATATTCTCACCCCACCATCAACCCCACAGCATTTATGTTCAAATCCATAATTTATTTTAATGTATGTCTCTCCCTTTAGATTCTATGTTCCTGTAGGCAAGGAACATGTCTACCTATTCAGCTGTATTGTTCTCTCCCAAGTTTTTAAAATACAATGCTCTCTACCCAGAATAAATTTCATTGACTGATTTACTATTATTTTATTGTCTGTCTCCCTTTACACTGTAAGCTCCTTGTAGATGGCATCAGCCCTACCAATTCTATTGTATTTTACTTTCCCAAGCACTTAGTTCAGTGGTCTGAACTCAATAGTGCTCAATAAATACTACCGATTGGTACAGTACAATAGAGTAGGTAGGCATAATCCCTCCCCAAAAGATACCTCCCTCTATTACAGCCTATATATAGATCCTTTTGGATCAAGCTCTGTACCTTCATTTATTGTTCATACATTTACCCCAGCAGTTGCTGCAATACTTTGTATACTAAGTTCCAAACAAATATTACTTCCATAATAATAATAATGATGGGGAAGCTGAGGTAGGTGATTTTTTTCCCTAAAGGGTGATAGTGCTAGTATATACTAGTGGAAGATTATAATATTACATCTAAGGCGACTTTGTTAAAAGGCCTGTGGAGACCACATGATCAACTAATTCTTAAGAGGACTAGTTCCATTACATTGACTATGACTGATGACCCGTGGACAACAAACAAGGCATCACATGCTTTGAAATTCCTTTCAAAACCATATTATGGTATTTTTCCAAACTTCTAATTCTATCCTGATACTAAAATAGAATATACATTTATGCTGTATTTTAAATTGACGCTGACAATTTAAAGTGGGATTTTAAAAAATATATTTTGAATAACGGAAAAAAGAAATATCAGACTGAATTTTCCAAAGTTGTTTTCTTTTGTTACAAAAATAAAATAATCCTTTGGATTCGGCAATTCATTTTCATCAAGATCAGGTTAATATCTAAAATGGAGAGATGTGAGAAGTAGTCTGTATGCACTTTCAAAGTCTTAAAATAGATTTATGCTGCTAAATGAAATACATTTTAATACAAAACCTTGTTTTTACAAAATCCTGCAGTGCTCTGTACAGAATATAAGCATCTGTTTATGTCATTAACAACATTATGAATGACATCATAATAATCAGATATACTGTATCTTCATTTTTGTTTGCATTTTATTTTCCAGCTGCTGGTTTCAGAAAATTGCCACTGGAGTTCTTCACTTCTTCATGCACAGCACAGAGTAATTTGCAAAGTCATGCAAGGATGAAAATGTGATTGAAATATAGGAATTTTTTCTAATGAAAAATGTTATTACATTATAAATTATTAGAAAAAATATTTCAAAGTTCTATTCTTTGCTCACTTACTTGAGAATATTCTATTCATAAACATAGGTTTGCTAAGAATTTGCTTATTATCAAATGCAGAGTCCTTTACACTCTATACACAGTGTTATGATGACATTTTTTATATATTTACACCTGCTTTATATTACGGTTATCAGAGATGTTTTGAATATTCTCGAGTTCATACTCTATTTCAGTCTCCAGTTTACTTAGAGTTTTTAATGTTGAAATTGAAAATTTCACTATAAATACATACTTTAACTGGAAATGAATGCACTACTCTTAATTTGTCATACCACCTAAGACTAGGATGGGTCCATAACATTCAGTTCTACCCAAATGTGTGTTTCAATACACCGTTTGGTTAGGGAAAGTTTTTCTGAAAATGCAAGCTGGCTTCAGTTTGGCATACTGAGTTATCACAAATAAAAACTTGGTTGTACAAAAGCATGCAATGTTTTAGCAGATGGGTACTACAGTGTAAATTGACATTAATGGCAGCTTCAACAGATGCGATCCTTTCCTCTGAATGTGTAAAAGCTTTCATTTTGTTTTTTCCCCTAAGCACTTTGCATATTCACTATCCTTTAGGGAACATGTCTACCAGCTTTGCTGTATTGTACTCTTTCAGGTGATAAGTAGAGTGCTCAGAGAAGCAGCAAGGCCAAGGAACAGAGAACAGGACTCGGAGATAGGAGGACCTGAGTTTAAACCCAGCACTGCCACTTGTCTATTTGATCTGGCAAGTCACTTAGCTTCCCTCTGCCTCAGTTACCTCATCCATAAAATTGGGACTAAGACTGTGAGCCACATGTGGAACGTGGACTATGTCCAACTTGACTACCTTGCATCTACCCCAGTGCTCAGTGCAGGGCTTGACACAACGTAAGCACTTAATGAATGCTAAAAACAAACAAAAAAACCCACTCAAATACTTTTGATTATCTTTTTAATATTTGCAACATCCCTATGAGGTAGAGAGAGGGACTTAGTATAGTCCAGAGAAAGTAATGCGGTACATAGACATCAGACTTGCTCAAAGTCACACAGCTGGCCAGAAGCAAAGCTTACACCAGAATCCAGATATGCTGACTCCCACCCAGGTTTTCTCTCTACAACACTCCAGTGAGTCCATAAACTCTCAGTTGGCCTCAAAAGTCCTTAAAGCCATCAATATTATTCACATGGACCTGTTTAGCTCATTGCATTCTTAAATTGACCTAGAAGCCTAGGGTTTTGATGTGGGTTTGGGGGTGGAGGGGGGTCTTTTGCCAAGAAGGAAGGTGGAAGAAGAATCAGCAAGAAAATTGAATTAATGTAATTGTGCACTTCATCAACAATACCACAGTAATTAAGTAGAGATCCTATTTTATGTAGTTTGGTACCTAAATGCTAGAGTCCACAGATGTATTCTGCATAAGATATTTAACCATTATCTATGCAGATCCACAGAAACCTCTCCTAAGGATTAATTGAAAAGAACTTTGTGGTAATTGATTAAATTATATTTTCAAACCCAGAATTTCCAAGTCATTAACTTGCATTTCAATTTCTCCCTCTGTCTCTTGCTGGCTCTCCTACCTGGACCATCCCAGTCATCTGTTTCCACACCAAGTTGCACGGGTTTTTCTGACAATGTGTCCCCATCTAATTCTGCTGCTTCATGGATCCCCTCTTCTTCACCTAAAAAAAAAAACAAAACAAAAATATATATTTAAAGATGACCTGTGAATTTAACACCATTTTGCTGGAAGGTATTGAGTACAGATTGGTTACCCAGATCTGACTAATAAATGTAAAGCTTAGCTCTCACATCTTGTTTTTTGAACAGTTGGGTAGCACAGACTGAATGAAAATAAAAGATATTTAAGTGTGGCTCCAAAAAAATCTTCTCTGTGTTCATTCAATCTCGAAGAGTGTTATTTACGCCACCTATAAAAATAATTAACAACAGCTGCCAATAAATGATAAGGACTTAAAACTTTGATTATGATTACCCTGACACTGTTATAGCCAAAATGATGTCAGGACACAGAGGTCCATTCAAGAAGAAAAACTTGACAGTTCCAGTGTGTCTGTTTTTTTCTTAGCTTACAGGGGGGTCTGTACAGACAAACATTCCTTTTGTAAGACCATTTTTCATTATAAAAATAATTTGGGGTTCTGATCTGCTCAGGATGGATCTAAAGGTCAATGTCAGTTCATTGCTAGAGTGGTTTCTGGTCACAGTTGGCAGATACATTCCACTTGTGCTATATTCATGGCTACCTCAGAAACTTTTCATAAACAACTGTGTCAGATTGAATGGAGGTTTTCCAGGGTTTTCCAGATTCGGCTGCAACACTACTAAGTCCCTAGATTCTGAAAAGGCTGTCATCAAGTTGCAGAACACCAGACCTTTGATACAAAGACATCAGCTGTCAATTAGCTAGAACTGACATAGGTGCAAAGGAGCACAAATCCCTTGTCAAAAATCCCACGTCAGTAAATACTCACTGTAAAATTCCAGATTATCATTTTTCAGTCCTAACATACTGAACAAATTTAGTTGCAAATCCCCCAATTGTTATAAGGCTAAGGAGTAAAGCACCATTAACATTGGAAAGATATGGGCAGATTTTGTGATAACTTCTCAAACTCCTAATGGTTTGCTCCATGAAAAGTAGGCTAAAGGTAACATTTATGGGGAATGATGATAATGATACTGATAGCAAGAAGAAGAGAATTAGAGAAGCAGCGTGGCGCAGTGGAAAGAGCACGGGCTTTGGAGTCAGGGCTCATGAGTTCGAATCCCAGCTCTGCCACTTGTCAGCTGTGTGACTGTGGGCAAGTCACTTAACTTCTCGGTGCCTCAGTTCCCTCATCTGTAAAATGGGGATTAAGACTGTGAGCCCCACGTGGGACAACCTGATTCCCCTGTGTTTACCCCAGCGCTTAGAACAGTGCTCGGCACATAGTAAGCGCTTAACAAATACCAACATTATTATTAGCAAGAATAATACTATTACTAACAATGGTATTTGTTAAGCACTATGAACTCAAGCACTATGCTAAGTGCTACAGAATATACAAAATGTTCAGATTGGACATAATCCCACTTCCACATGTGGCTCCATAAATCCACTTACAAAAAAGGAAGACAGTGATATTACAGGGAAATATATATTTCTCTATTATTTGTCCCCAAGTGTTTAAACAGTGCTTTGCACAGAGTAAGCATTTAAATATTACTCATTGACCTTCATATATTTTTGATAATTATTAAAAGCCTGTAAGAGACATGAATCTTAAAGACTTCATAAAGAACAAATGTTGATTCACTAAAACACATGATTTATAATTGTAATTAAATTAAAGAGAGATAACTTTTCTATTTAGCTGCTACTTTCCTAAGAAACAAAGATGCATTCACATTTAAATGGATTCCAATGTTAGTTTTTTAAAATTTAATTGTATCCTTTCTTTTTAACACAGAAATGCTAGAAGGTATTACTGATCATGACTACTGCCTTGCTTATTCATAGAAAGAAGGAATGCATTTGAAATACACATATTATAAACATGCAAATTATAGCCTTGTGGGGATCACATAATCAGAGTGAAAGTTTACAAAGATATTTGCACCTAGAAAGATGTATTATCCATTTTAAACAATTCACAGGCAAGGTGTGAGACAAATGAAATGCCTCTGCATAGAGGAAAAGAAATGGAAACTGAAAAAAAAAAGATATGACCAGAAATTGAAGTGCAGTACCTTAAAATTACAGGAGATTCCTGAGTTCTTCTGTAGCTTTATTGGGATGAGGGTGAGGAAAGGAAAAGGTTCATGGGCAACTCAGTACCAATAGTAACAAGCCTCAAGATCTATCCATCAATCAGTTGCATTTATTAACAATTATTGTGTGCAGAGCACTATACTTAGCTCTTGGGAGAGTATAATATACAGATATGGTAGACAAGTTCCCTGCCCACAAAGTGCTTATAATTAGAGGGACAGTCTTTAAATTAATTGTGGATATGTACATTTAGTGCTGTGGTGCTGAGAGTGGGATGAAAAAACAGTTCAAATCCAAGTGCAAGGGCAATACCAAAGTGAAAAGGAGTAGGGGAAATGAGGCCTTAATTGGGAGAGGCCTCTTGGAGGAGATGTGAATTTAAGAGAAGTCTTTGAAGGTGGGGAGAGTGATCATCTATCTGTCAGATATGAAGGAGAAGGGAGTTTCAGGCCAGAGGTAGGAGGTGGACAGTAGTGAGATAGACAAGAATGAGGAACAGTCAGTAGATTGGAGTTAAAAGAGTTAAGTGAGCATGCAGGGTTGTAGAAGGAAATCAGCAAGGAAAGATATCAGAGGCAAGGTGATTGAGTGCTTTAAAGCTGATGGAAAGGAGTTTCTGTTTGATGAGGTCTTGTATGGGCAACCAGTGGAGGTTCTTGAGGAGTGGGGAAATACAGATTAAACACTTCTGTAGAAAAACAATACATATAGTAGAGTAAACTATGGCCTAAAGTAGGAAGAGAGAGGGAGCAGGGCAGTCAGCAAGGAGTTTGATACAATAGTCAAGGCAATCTAGGCTAAATGTTTGAATCAGGTTGATACCAGTTAGGATGGAGAGGAAAGCAAAGATTTTAGCAATACTGTGAAGGGAGAACCAATGGGATTTGGTAACAGATGGAAAATCAATCAGTGGTATTTACTGAATGCTATGTGCAGAGAACTATACTAAGTACTTGGGAGAGTATAATACAACAGAATTAGCAGACATGTCCTGCCCATAACATCTTTACAGTCTAGATGGGGAGACATTGAGGAAATGTGGAATGAATTAATTAATCAATCTGCTTGTTTTGCTTTGACCAAGGCTTGGCAAACCCTTTTGGGACTCTTTATGGTCAATGCTGACCACAGTCATAATTCTGTCTCCAAACAGGTCCCATTAGCTCCCAGGGCTAGAATGGTAAATAAGAATACTTTATAAAGGATTCTGACCAACTATCACTTAGTGCCAAACCAAAATTACTCAGTTTAGAAATGAAATAACTCTAACATTAAAGTAACACTTCAAATGGTAATAAAATTATGACAAGCACTATTTTAACAGAAATCAGAGTTATAACAATAATTGTATTTTTATTATTAT
Source organism: Ornithorhynchus anatinus (assembly GCF_004115215.2). Taxonomy (NCBI): domain Eukaryota; kingdom Metazoa; phylum Chordata; class Mammalia; order Monotremata; family Ornithorhynchidae; genus Ornithorhynchus; species Ornithorhynchus anatinus. The sequence continues at coordinate 67,238,143 of NC_041731.1, read as the reverse complement.
AATCCTGATATGTGCAATGAACTGGTCTGTTTTTGTGGTAATATACAAAATTAGAGCAAAACAGAGAATAACTTAAAACAATGGCAAAGTGGTACATAAGAGACAATTATGCATAATTAACAATACTAAGAATTGTTTTAGACTATCAGCATTGATAGAAGTATTGGTTTATCATATAAATTTATTCTGAAAGCACTTTAATATATGACATTCTCATTTATTTTCTCACTTTCATAAATAATATTGAATCTAGTTAGGTGGATGAAGGAATAAAAGTAATTTGAAACCAAGTTAAAGAGGGAGGTATGCATAGAAAATTCACTCTATTTAAGGATTCCCATTACAGGGTCAACCAGTGGATCAATGCATCTATATTGAGTCAATGATAATGGCAGCAAAATAATATTTAAATAGTTTGAGACTTCCATTCATTCAATAGTATTTATTGAGCGCTTACAGTCCCATCTTGACCTTCTTGACATTCATCCCATGTTTCAGGATATATGACATCCAGGGACATTTCAGAAACAGAAGATATTGGAATTTCTACATTTAAGTCAACCTTAAAAACTGATCTGAATTCAGTGCCTTCAGGAGAACAAAGACAGTTGAATTTATGCAAACAAATGGGACCTTTTTCTTGGTCTTGAAATTCCATTTGCAACGTCTAACAGGACTAATGGCAAGCTCTGCCAGGTTGCCTATAATACTGTAAGACAAATGATAGAGAAACAGCTTGGCGTAGTGGATAAAATACAGGCCTAGGAGACAGAAGGACCTGTGTTCTAATTCTGCCTACACAACTTATGTGCTCTCTGACCTTGGGAAAGTCACTTCACTTCTCTGGGCTTCAGTTATCTCATCTGTAAAATGGGGATTAAAACCCTGAGCTCCATGTGGGACAGAGATTGTGTCCAACCTGATTTGCTTGTTTTCACCCCAGCACTTAATACAGTGCCTGGCACATAATAAGCAGTTAACAACTACTACAATTATTATTACTATTATTTACTTCAGATGCTGCCAGGACAAAACACCAGAACTGTTTTAGAGAGAATGACTGAGATCAAAGAACTACAATCCTGATAAGATGGGTGCTCACTGAAGCCCATTTTGTGGAATATAGTCAAGATAAGAAGCCTTCCAAACTTGAAGAAACTGAAGGTTTAGTATACTAATCCCAAACTAAAAACTTTCACTGATCAGAAATGCCCTCCACGTACTCATTGAGACTCACACAACTCACCACAACACCAACAAAAAATAGAAAAGCCTCCTCCTTTTTTATTACATTATAATGGCAAATAATAATGATAATAATGGTATTTAAGTGCTTTTATTGTGTTGTCAGTCTTCTAAGCGTTGGAGTAGAACCAAGATAATCAGGTCAGGCACAGTCCCTATACTACATGAGGCTCATCTTCAATCATCTTCTCAGCAAACCCTCTATCACTGGAGATACTAGAATGTAAGTCTTCTTTTCCTATACTGGCAAGCAAATCTAGTTTTTAATGAAGACTCGATTGTAAGCAAAGACAGGATAAATGGTGAAGTTTCCAAATCCAATGGCCAAGGTCTTTAGGCATGATGATGTGCTGCTTAGTCGCCTTCCTTAACATACAGAAAACTGATGAACTGACATAGGATTTCAAAAATACCACTATCTTCAAGAAGGAAAAGGAGAGTTAAGTGCACAAGTCATCATGGGCATGAACAGATATTGCCCAGAAACTATTTCTAAACTATTCAAAAATGCCACCATCTTCACGAAGGAAAAGACAGTGAAGTCCAGAAATTAGACAAAGCATTAATAGATCTTACTCAGAAACTATTTCTAAAAAAAAAAACAAGTTAATCCTGTGCCCTTAGAATGCAATGAAGTTTTAGATCCCAGCAGGTTAGTGTGCAAACAATCTATGCTGCACATCAGATGCAAAAGATATTCCCCTGAACTACTTCTCTTTGGAACCACCTAAAATTCTGCTTATTGGGAACAAACATTTCAGGGACTTTTCATTTTAAAATGTGAGAACATTTTAATCTGTTGAGCTCAATAAGCAATCTAAACAGGATGCTAAGCCCTGAACTGCAAAAAAAAATGTATCTATGGATAGCATTAGTACTTTTTATTTAATTTCTTTACCAAAAATTATATATCTGTATAATGAAATAAAATTACATATATAAATATATATAAAATATATGTAATATAAACAGCAGCATGGCATAGAGGATAGAGCACAGGCCTAAAAGTAAGAAGAACATGGCTTCTATTCTTGGCTCTGCCACTTGTTCTCGGAGTGACCTTGGGTGGGACACTTAACTTCTCTGTACCTCAGTTACCTCATCTGTAAAATGGGGATTGAGACTGTTAGCCCCAAGTGGGACAAAGGACTGTGTCCAATCCCAGCACTTAGGACAGTGCATGGCATATAGTAAGCACTTAACAAATGCCATAATTATCATCATTATATAGATGCAAAAAGGCAACATCAAGGTGCCAATTCGATAAATGTAGACCTTATGGCAAAAGCATTCAGCCTATTTGGGACAGCACATATATTACTTTAATTCTATTCCAGCGCTTAAAACAGTGCTTGACAGAAACCATTATTATTATTGACACACAGTAAACACCTATAATAATAATAACGTTGGTATTTGTTAAACGCTTACTATGTGCCAAGCACTGTTCTAAGCACTGGGGGAGATACAAGGTCATCAGGTTGTCCCATGTGGGGCTCACAGTCTTAATCCCCATTTTACAGATAACTGATGCCAAGAGAAGTTAAGTGACTTGCCCAAGGTCACACAACTGACAAGCGGCAGAGTGGGGATTAGAACCCATGACCTCTGACTCCCAAGCCCGGGCTCCTTCCACTGAGTCACGTTGCTCCTCATTATCAAATACCATTTAAAAATAATTGACTCCTCACTATGTTTTCATATTTTTATACTGTGAGCCCCCCAATATGATGATGATAATAATAATTGTGGTATTTGTTAAGCACTTACTATGTGCCAGACACTGTACTGAGTGGTGGTGGGGAAATATATGTTGAAGAAGCTCCAATTTATAGGGGAAGCCAGTGTGGTACCAGGAAGGAATTATTTACTACCAACACCACCTAATTTATTAATGTTCTTTAATCCCTGTAAATCTTCTTTGAAAATTATTTTAGGTTCCATTTTTACACATTCTCTGACAAATCTTTAAATCTTCCCTTATATTTATGGTCAGATGAAAACATTATAGCAAAACCTTTCCTCTGTTCTAGTTCCCCTATTCCATGTTACCGTATGTAAAAGTATCTAGTGGAGGTAGAAATATAAAACGAAGAAAATAAAATATTTTGTAAGGAAAGAGAGTTTCAAGCGAGGGGAAAGAATACAATGAATTGAAGGTCTGAGTCACTCAGGAGTAACAGGTCACTAACTGGGGAAAGAGGAAGGTAAAATCTAATCCTTAGAGTCCTAGCAGATTGACAGGAAGCACAGAGGAGCAGCATGGCCTCGTGGCAAGAGCATGGGCTTGGGAGTCAGAGGTCATAGGTTCTAATCCCAGTTTCACCATCTGTCTGCTGTGTGACCTTGGGCAAGTCACTTAACTTCTCTGTGTCTCAGTTACCTCATCCGTAAAATGGGGCTTGAGACTGTGAGCACCAAGTGGGACAATCTGATTGCCTTGTATTTACCCCAGCGCTTAGAACAGTGCTTGGCACACAGTAAGTGCTTAACAAATACCATCATCATTATTATTATGGTCCCTGACTAGTGATAGTTTAATGAATGGTTTGCTTTCCATCCAGAATACCTTTCATTCCAGGGAAAGTGAACCCAGAACACAAGAGAAATTCCCAAATTTACATATGTTTATTAATAATAATAATAATAATGTAAATAATAATGGTATTAAGTACTTCCTCCATGCCAGACACTGCACTAAACGCTGGGGTGGACACAAAGTGGGTTGGACATAGTCCCTGTCCCACATGGGGCTCACAGTCTCAATCTCCATTTTAGAGATAAGGAAACTGAGGCACAGATAATTTAAGTGACTTGCCCAAGGTCACACAGCAGACAAGTGGCAGAGCCAGGATTAGAACCTATGACCTCCTGACTCCCAAGTCTGCACTCTATCCTCTATGGCATGCTGCTTTTTTATAATAATGATGGTATCTATTAAGCGCTTACTATGTACCAAGCACTGTACTAAGCACTGGGGTGAATTTAAGCAAATCGGGTTGCACATAATCCCTTGTCCCATGTGGGGCTCACAGTCTCAAATCCCCATTTTACAGATAAGGTAACTGAGACAAAGCGAAATGAAATGACTTGTCCAAGGTCATACAGCAAACAAGTGGCGGAGCCTAAATTTAGAACCCATGACCTTCTGATTCCCAGGCCGGTGCTCTACCCATTATGCCATGCAATTTGTCTTTATTACTGAAAACAACAATAAATATTTCAGTAAAATCCCCTCTCCCCATTATTCTATGATTCTTTGTGGGACAGGAATTATGTCTGATATGTTCACATTGTATCTATCTAGTGCTTAGTACAGTGGTTGGCATATCATATGCACTAAGCAAAAGCCCAAAATTATCCGTTATTATGGCTATTAATACTATTAACAAAATGCCTATCAATACAAGAGAATAAAATGGTCAAAGTAGACTATTGAACTTTCTGTCCTTTTACCCATCTTTCTACATGCAGAACATACTTGAGTGCATACTCTGAACTAAGATGACACTGAATATATAGATGGTAGACGCCAACCCAAAGGGAATGAATTCCATCCAGGTAATCTCTGAGTTTAAAATTCACAAAAGGGAGCCTGGTAGAGCCCTTTCTTCAATTTATTTAGATGGAACTCAGTCAGCACTAATATCAGCACGAGTTAATTTTATTACAGCCACTGATTTTTCTCTCCTGCTTTTTTGCCTTGAAAATCAATCAGTGGTATTTTTTGAGCACTTATTATGTCCACTGACTGTACTAAGCACTTGGGAGAGTATAATACAACAGAGTTAGCAGACACATTCCTACCTCCAACAAATTTATAGTTAAAGTGTTACCAAATCTACAATGCACCTCTGTATTTGTCAGAAAAAAAACCATATCACTATTAAAGAGCTCATTTTACATTCCTTGTTTGTCTCCCTAAACCAATCAAGGATTCTCTCTCATTTCTTAGTTCTCAATTTAACATATCAGTTACGAACCCATTCCTAATCTTTGATTGATAATACCATCAACCTGATTCTCCCAGCTACCATACAGTAGGCAGAGCTAAGTCTATATGAAAATGATTCAGCTCAGCAATGCCCTCTCTCCAATTCTGCCTTGAAGGAGAAAGTCATCTCCCTTAAACCCACCTTAAGAGCAGGGTCCCCCTCTCAAGATCACATCTGTAGAGTTTCCAGTACTCTATTAGTCTCAGCTATGGGAGGGAGAATCAGGCAGAGGGATACACATTCCATTCCTAGCTTGGGCAGCAGCTAGCAAGTGGAAGGCAATCTGCTGCAAGTCAAAACTCACCTATACTGGGTAGCAGTGGCATGAGAGTCGAGGGCAGAGAGACAAGTTTACTGTGCAGAAGAAAGCAGTAGTAAACGTCTCTGTATTTTTACCAAGAAAACTCTATGGATACACTACCAGAATTATTGCAGATGGAGGTGGAGCATTTAGGGAGAGTGGAGTCCTTGGAGTCACTATGAGTCAGATGACTTAAAAGCATAAGACAAGGTCAGGATTACCAAGTGGCGTCTGTCTGGTTCCCAGTCTGCCCAGTGCCAGGAAGCCACCCTATACTCATTCATTCATTCAATTGTATTTATTGAGCCCGTACTGTGTGCAAAGCACTATATTAAGCACCTGGGAGAGTACAAATAAATGAAGCACATTTCCTGCCCACAACAAGGATGCATTCCTGAACAGGTGAAAGACATTATTGTAAATAAACAAATTACAGATAGGTACACAACTGCTGGGGGACCAGGAATGGGGATGAATGGAGGGAGCTAGTCAGGGTGACACAGAAGGGAGCGGGAGAGGAGGAAAAGAGGGTTTAGTCAGAGAAGGCCTCTTGGAAGAGATGTGCATTCAATAAGGCTTTGAATGGGGAAAGGCAATTGTCCGTCATATATTAGGAGGGAGGATGTGATGTTCCAAGCCAGAGGCAGGATGTGGGCGAGCGGTCAGCGGTGAGAAAGAAAAAATCGAGGCACAGTGAGAAGATTATCATCAGAGGAGGGAAGTGTGTGGGCCGGATTTAAGTAGGAGAGTAGTGAAGTGAGGTAGGAGGGGGCAAGGTGATTGGGTGATTTAAAGCTAATGGTGAGGAGTTTCTCTTTGAAGTGGAGGTCTATAGGCTTTCTCAGGGGGTCACTGTGTTCTCAGAAGCTACCCTCTTCCTCAAGTGTGGGTGGACAAGTTATCAGGAATGACTTGTAGAAGGATTCAGAGCAGTCCTGCACAAATTTGTCCAGTTCCCCCCATTTTGGGGTGGTTGGACTGCTTTGATTCCTCCAGAAGTGATAAGGCGCAGTCCTTCAGATGTTGATCCTCTAGCACTTTATGAACCCACTTATCTGTCTGCCCACGCATTTATTCATACACCTTCACAAGCTGTTATTTAGACTGTCATAACTGCACTATTTGTGAATATCTACTTTCCTATCTTCCCTGTTAGAATGTAAGCTCCTTGTGGACAGGGAGCATATCACTTTTTTTGTTTTTTTTTTCTCCTTCGGTACTTTCCAAATGTTTAGTGAGTGCTTTGCATCAGGCCAACACTTGAGCAATGCTGCTATTAAAGTTGTGATTTTTGATCCTAGACCTGTCCTATGTGGGGATATCCTAAACAAACCTAGATTTAGGGAATTCCAGACCCTGTGCACTCATTCTGTTAAATAAAAAATGATGCCCAGCCAAGGGACCTTAAAGTTTCTAAAGCAGGAGAATTGCTTATCATTCCATCGCTAGCCATGTTCCCAGACAATGAGAATTTAGTGCATTGCCAAGGACTAAATACAATGAAAGCAATTATATACTAAACAGTCCCCTAGTAATCTGTATAATTTTACTCCTCTTCATAATAATTGTGGTATTTGATAAGTGCTTACTATATGTCAGGCACTGTACTAAGCACTTAAGGGACCTGATTTACTATTAGCAGTAAACAAGGGAAACATAGGTCCTTCTATTTAAGAAGTGTCCACATCTTCCCATTTGGGAGTCAGGAGACCCAGATTCTAGTTCTAAGTCTGCCTCTTATCTGTGGTATGAATCTGGGCAAGTCACTCAACTTTTCTGAATCTCAAACTCCTCATCTCTAAAATGACGAAAAAATACCAATTGTCCCCTCTTCTTAGACTGTGAGGTCTATATGAGACAGTTACTGCATCTCATCTGATTATATTATTAGTAAATACCATGGCCTAGTAGATAGAACATGGGCCTGGGAGTCAGAAGGACCTGGGTTCTAATCTCAGACTCTGCCACTTGTCTGTTGTGTGACCTTGAACAACTCACTTAACTTCTCTGTGCCTCAGTTACCACATCTGTGAAATGTAAGATTGTGAGCCCCTGTGGGACAGGGACTCTGTCAAACTCATTTTGCTTGTGTCCATCCCAGCACCTAGTACAGAACCAGGCACAGAGGAGGCGTTTAACAAATACTACAATTATTATCATCATATTTTTTCTATGCCAGGGCTCAATACATTGAATGGCACAAAAAACTCCCTACCTTTCCTCACCAGTTATACCACAAATCTCCCTACATTTGAATCTCTTCTAAAATCCTATCCCTCCAACAAGCTCTCTCTGATTTATTTCCCACCATTCTGAGTAATATCTCTTCAGGCAACTCTAGCACTCATGAATTGATTTATATCTTGCTTAGCACTCATGTGTATGTGTCCAATTTATTTATTTTTGACCATTCTGCTTGTAGTTTAATCGTTATACCCCTGTCAGGCATAAAGGAACATACTACTTCATTATTCTGTACTTCTTAAGTGCCTAGTACAGTGTAGTGTACCAAATAGGTGCTCAGTACATTCTACAACTACTACTACTAATAACAATGATGGCATTTGTTAAGAGCTCACCATGAGCAAAGCACTGCTCTTATCACTACTACTGTAATACTATACCAACCAGCAAAGTGTACCTATTCTATCAGTTTCACCAATACTATTCCTACTAATGAGACCTAATCATACATTGTCTTTTACTGCTTAATCTGCCTCTAATTTTATTCAATCTTAATTTATTGACTGCTTACTGTGGAGAGTATTGTTCTAAGTACTTGGGAGAGTATGATATAACATTGAACACTTTCCTTGCCGACAATGAGCTTACGGTCTATAGGCTACCCAAGAGAACGACTGATACTTTTACCTTTTGGCCCAGTCCATTATATTAACTTATTTCATTTTGGTTCTTGACCTTATTTCATTGAATAATTTTTCATTATTAATGCACTGTGGCATTACAATTAAGACCAAAGCTAAAGAGGAAAATATGAATCTAATTAGAGGTAACCAAAGAGATACTGGGCACTAAAGTTATAGGGGGGGAAACAAAACACAAAAGAATGTATGAAAAATCCTTCATTTGCATACTTAAAAATAGAAATGTAACTGAATTTCAAGAAGCTAAACATACTTAATGGGATAACTGCTTCACACACACTCAGGGACCAATTCATGAAAACGAAAAATAGAATTAGTGTCAGTGGCTTGCAAATATCTTTAGTATTTTGGAAATTATGCTCATGGAGTTAATGGTTTTCCACTGCAAGATTAAACTCTTTTGTTGCTCTTTTAAAAGATATCATGAACATTTCTTGGCCTATTACATTATTTTCTTAGAAGAGCTTTCAGAAATAACAGGCGAACTATAGAAGAAATTGAAGTTGTTATTGAAAAGTATAATACACAGTAAAAGTGATTACGATACAGTGCACTAGGAAATGCTGGAAAAATACAGCATTTTCAGTACATGAAGCAGAATGCCTAAGTATCAAATAAATGGTATATTTTGGCAAAGAGACATGAATAGTTACTTAATTTGTCAGAAGAAACGATTTCAAAAAATAAACATTTGCTTCATTAAAATTTAACATTTATGGATGAATTACAGTTTTGCATGAGTCCCTTTTTCAATATAATTTGAATTTATAACTATCCCAGCACTTAGAAAAGTGTTTGACAATGTTAAGCACTTAAGAAAAGCATAAAAAATACAAATGGTTGTAACATTTGAAAGTCATCATGCAGGCAGTTATTCTTGATGCTGCTCTTTAATCCACCTTATTCCTATCAATATTAGCCTCTTATAGAATTTCTTTTACAATACAACTATTGAACTTTCCAGACAAGTACTGTTTACAGTAGCTGTTAGTCACCTTATAATGTATTTTGCAATCAGCTAAATCATCAAAGTATTTTGTAAGAATGGGCAGTTCAGAACTGACAGATCTACTTTCTTGTTCACAACTGCTTATCACAGAATAGATATCATATATGTTTTCCAGGTGCTTCCTATAGTTAGGATACCTTCACAGAAGCCGCTCACGAAAGATAAGGTCATAAAAGAGATGAAAAATGTGTGAGCTTCATACACTCATGGTTTTATCATCAGACAAGATAGCTTTGGTTAAAGGACTATAACAGTCACAACAAAAACTGCAGCTCATATTGGAGGTTAGAATTTCATTTATGTTTGTTCAACCCAACAAGCCTCAGAGTGTTTGAAATGATTGAAACATCATTCAATTAAAATAAGCCAATTTAGTAAAATGTTCATGTGGGGTGGTGACTGCATAAGCACATTCCATTCTGGCAACCACAAGATGCAGGGTTGATTCTGAGACATAGCCCTCAATTCCAGAATTTAAAAAATTCCAACCAGGTCTGAAAGGAATCTCTACTGTATAGAGTGTTCAAGCCTATAGTGTTCACCTCAGCAAAGGTGAAAAGCAGTATACTCATAAAGTGCTGCTGAAAAGATGCCTCAACTCTTCTGTTGAACATTGGCTTTTGTTGTGTGAAGCCTTATATGGTGATGGAACTATCAGGGTTTATTAGGAGTTGACTGGGCTAGGAGTCAGAGGACTTGGGTTCATTCATTCATTCAATCATATTTACTGAGTACTTACTGTGTGCAGAGCACTGAAGTTAGGGACCTAATCCTGGCTTCACCATGTGCCTGCATGTGACCTAGGTCAAGACACTTAACATCTCTCTATCTCAGTTACCTCATTTGTAAAATCCTCCTTCCTCCAATTTAAGAAAGATCATGTGGGACAGTGTTTGTGTCCAACCTGATTATCTTGAATTTACCCAAGAGCTTAGTACAGTGTTAAGAGCATAGTAAGCACTGAATGAATACCAAAGAGAGTAGACCATAAAATGCTAATAGTGCAAGAAAAAAACAATAGTTTTTTTTAAAGGAACTTCATCCATACTCCTGGACACTTAGATTCAAAAATTTCTTTCAACATTAATGAATTTCTTGAGAAAGTTTAAATATAACTAGGGATTTCAGAGTATTTCCCCAGTAGCTAAAAATACGATCACATTTTCAGCAACATTTCATTCAAGATTTTACCTCTCATCATTTCTATAAGGAGACATAATAATAATAATGGCATTTGTAAGCATTTACTATGTGCCTGAACTGTACTAAGCATTAGGGTGGGTACAAGCAAATTGGGTTGGACACAATCCCTGTCCCACATGGGGCTCATAGTCTCAATTCCCCTTTTACAGATGAAGTAACTGAGGACCAGAGAAGTAAAGAGGCTTGCCCAAGTTTTACACAGCAGAAAAGTGGCATAGCTGGGATTAAACCCATGACCTTCTGACTTCCAGGACCGTGCTCTATCCACTATGCCATGCTGCTTTTTGATTCTGATTGGGTAAAATGAATAGGCGCATAGTAGAAAATAATTCTAAAAATTCACAGTCTTGTCACTTTAACAACATTGTTGCATAGATAGACTTTGACTGCTTTTTTTAATGTATCTACAAAAAAAACTACAATAAAACCACTAAATTAAAACATTTAGGATTGGCTACCCAATCATATATCCTTTCTCCAGTCACTTTTACTTAATCACATTTGCCAGCATAATTCAAGTCAAAACAACCTAATTCTAACCTGGCAGCAATGTCTCCCCTCTTCTTTAAACCACCTCCTCCAAGAGGCATCCCCTTATTAACCTCTACCTTCCTGGCCATGCCATTTGCATTCATTTCCTTATCCCTCACATTTACATCTTTTTTTTTTTAAATTCAGTTGAATAAATCAGTTTCCATCATTTGCCAGGATGGAAGCCAGAACCATCCCCAGTTGTGGCACTGATAAAACAATAAGTGCCAATCTGCCCATTCTGATATGAATTACTTCAAAGTGGAATTTGTTTTCCCTGGCAAGTAATCAATCAATTTTATTTATTGAGTGTTTACTGTGAGTAGAGCACTATAAAGCGCTTGGAAGAATACAACAGAGTTGGTAGAAACATTCCCTGCCCACAACGAGTTTACAGTCTGGAGAACTAGCAACGTCTTAAGGAATGTATCAGTGTACTAGGTATAGATATATAAGCACACACAGCTAGTTGTCCTTACTGGACTATTGCACGTTGTGAAATCCGCCCACCAAGTCAAGCCCCCTAGACCAGAGACTCTGTGGCAGCCACATTGGTCGGGCTGCCCTGAACTGCTGTAATTGTGTATGCCAACTGTCAGACTTGGCCCCAACTCAGTGCCTACTCCTTTCCGAGGCAGTAGCACTGAACACAAGCTAGGCACTGCCTGCTCCTGCTAGAAGGGTTATGGGAGCCACGCAGATGGAGGGATGGAAGGAAAGCAGGTCGCACCCCAGCTACTCCAGCTATCCCACTACCAGCTTGGCTTCAAATGCTTGGCCTCACATGCCCTTCACCCAATCCCTCAGAAACCTGGCCCCACCTGCTTTGCCATGAGAATCGATATTTTTTTTCAAACAGACTATTTCTAGTGTTCCTAGAGGTGCATACAATTCATGTCTGCTTGACTCCTTCATTAGATTGCAAACTCCTCAAAGGCAATCTAACCTTTCATTTAGATTGCATGTTCTCAAAGTGCCATATACGGTGTTCAGCACATGGTGTGGGCTCAAGGGTGGTGTTACCGGCAACTCAAAGCAAGAGGTGTGGGTATGGCCAACCTCATCACACTGGCTGCACTTGTATTAAATTACTCTAAACCTCTTTTATAATAAGTGAAGTATATGGTAAGGGCTTACTCTGTGTCAAGCACTATACTAAGAGATGACACAGATACAAGTCTAACTAGGAGAGAGAATGGGTAGGTGCTGAACTCCCACCCCATTTTGTAGATGGAAACCGAGGCATGGAGAAGTGCCTTGCTTAATATCACCTAGCAGACAGGTACCACAGCTGGGATTGAAAACCAGGTCCTCTGACCTCCCAGGCCCATTCTCTATCAGGCCACATTGTTTCCCAGCTACCAAGTGGAAAGCGCTCTTTATCAGCCATCTCTAACAATGATATTTGCAGAAATTTTTCTGGGACAAAATTTTGCGTAATGCTTCAGTTTTTGCAATGTACTTTTTGAAATAAGCACAATGACAGCAATAAACCAGCTTTTTTCTAGGGAATTAAATCAATCAATGGCATTTACTGACCACTTACTATATGCAGATCACGTACTAAGCACTTAGAGATGACAATACAAGAGAGTTAGTAGACACAATCGAACCCTCAAGGAAGTTACTCTAGTGGGAAGCCCTTTTGAAAAATATCATTCATGCTTACAGTAGTCCTATAAAGAAATTGGAACACTTGCCCTTTGCATGAATTAGTGATGAAACAGTGGTTATGCTGGGTGCTCCAGACACTATGCATAGGATGGAAGATGGGAGCAATGACAAAAGAACAGGTCACCCTCATTTTCAGGGCAATGTATATCACGTTTTTGCTAGAACAATCACATAATCTAAAGAGCTTCCCACTCAACCAATGAAACAAAAGTATTTACTGAGTGTGTACTCTGTGCAGTGGACTACACAAAACTATTGGGATGGTACAACAGGGTGCTCATACACAATTTCAAAAAACTCCCAAAAACACAGAATCAAGAATTTTTCAGGATTCCTTTCTGAAAACACAATGGAGAATTCCAAATGTCAAAGACTAGGATTCTAACCTGTGTAATATCCCTGGGCCTCAAGTTCTTTATCTATAAAACGGGAATGATAAGAATAATAACGTCCTCCCCCTACATCACCAGGACACTGTGATTACATGTTGCAATATGAAACAAAATATAGTTTTTACATGAAACACTACATGTCAATTTTAAGGGCTACTCCATACATTGCCGATTGTTGTAGCTATTATTACTGAGTGACTAGAATTCAGTTTAGATCAAATAAATCACATGAATAATCCAAGATCAAAATTAGATTTCCTAGTTCCAAGATACTAGAAAATTATGGAAATTTTACCTTAGCCCATCTTGAGTGGAAGAAAAAAATTAAGAGTTTTGTTGTTGTTTTTTTTTAAAGAATTTGTCCTGTGATTTTCCATTATGTTTCAAAATTAGCCCTCCACACACATACACACAAAGCTTTACAGGACAGAGGCAGTTATTCTATACTATACAGGACAATATGATCATAGCCTTCCTGTCTGTCAATTTCTAGTGCCCATTTCTGCTAAGCATATACTTGGTAAGCTATTGCCACTGTCAAGTTTCAGAGCAGTTTCTTGTCTAATCTTTCTACTTTGCTAGATCTTTGATACTGTACCTGTTATAATGTATTGCTTACTTTTCCAGTCCTTGTGTTTATCTCCCTTCCAGTCTCACCATCTGCTGTACTGCATTTCCTGCAGAAAAGTGAAAAGTGTTCACACTGCCCGGTTCTTTTCCTGAAAACAATTCTCCCTCCCCCTCTTCCTTCCTTGCTTTAATCTTTATTAGTTTGGATTATAGTGGCAATTGCATTGAAACCTATTTTTCCTAAAGGATCCTTTTTATTTTTTTTTTGAACCCTAATGCTTCCTGAAGAAATGAAACAAACTGGCCTAGAATATAGCACACAACTTGTCTAGTATCACCACTCCTTTAGGATCAGCAGAGAAGCTCCTCCACATGTAATTGGAAGTAGGTAAAAAAAAAATAAAACAGCACAAACAGGGTTGTTTCAGATCAGGCAAAGCACACTCAGAGATTCATCTGAGGACAATAATAAACCACAAATGCAAAATGCATCTTGTGAAAATCAGGACTCATGGTATTGACTTTTACTATACAGATGGCCCTTCTCTCTTAGACAAGAGGAAAAAAAATAAGAAAGAGAAACATCAAAATACATTTTGCCCTCCACATTCTTGGGCCAGAATTCTAACTTGTTAATTCCATCAAGATAAGTACTTGGGAACAGTGTATAATTCCTTGTTGGAAATAATGCCTGACAAATTTAGCCAGATAAACCTACTAAATAAAGTAGCTGTTAAGTCTTTCCCTTCTTCACCTTCCTAAAATGCTGATCAGCTCATTTCTCTTCCTTCCTCAAAGAAACCTCCAGTGGTTACCCATTTTGCTCAACAACAAGCAACATCTCCAAACTGATGGCTTCAAGCTCCACACCAGCTCTCTCCTCCTATCTTATCTGTCCTCTTCATCTCCTTCTTTCAGGGGGACCTCTTCATCTTCTTCCAGGGGGACCTCCACCACTCTACACTCTCCCCCTCTGGACCCTTGGTCATATTTTAATAATAATAATGGTGTTTAAGCGCGTACTATGTGCTGAGCACTGTTCTAAGTGCTGGGGCAGATACAGGGTAATCAGATTGTCCCACGTGGGGCTCACATTTTTTAACCCCTATTTTTACATATGAGGTAACTGAGGCCCAGAGAAGTGAAGTGACCTGCCCAGGGTCACACATCAGACAAGTGGAGGAGCCGGGATTAGAACCCATGATCTCTGACACCCAAGCCCAGGCTCTTTCCACTAAGCCATGCTGCCTCTCTCCCTGCTTGAAATTCCCTTCCCTTGCATATCTGCCAGATTACAGCCATCCCTTGTTTCAAATCCCACTTTCTCCAGAAGGATTTCCCCAAATGTGTTTCTCCCCATGATGTGGTCTCTCACATACCGCCTCACCATTTATGTACCCCAGCCACAGGAACTAGTCCTTTCATATAAATTAATTTATGAATCTCCCTCTAGGATATAAGTTCCCTGTGGGCAGGAACTTGTCTAGCAACTCTGTTCTATTGTACTTTTGTGCAGGTGCTTAGTATAGTGCTTTGCACACAGTAAGCACTCAATAAATATGCTTAAATGATGTATTATTTAAGCACTTACCTAAAAATCTTAGCACACCCTTTTCCCTCCTATCCATAAACAATTGTGTCTTCCTGTGAATTATACTCATACAACAAATGATATTTATTGAGCACCTCCTGAGAACTGTACTAAACACTTAGGGGAGAATAACAGAATTAGTATGCATGAACTGTGTGCACAAAATCCTTAATATTTAGCTGGGGGAAAAAAGGAACTAAAATAAATTACAGATAGGAGGTGGTAACTGAGTACAAAGATTTGTATAATTTTGCTCCGATGGTTTGGGAGTACGTAACGTTCATGTGGTAAGGTGATGCTGAAATGATAATTACGGATATAAAGTTGGGGGGATTCAATTTCAACTGGGGAACATCTCTTGGAGGAAAGGCAATTTTAGAAGGGTTTTGTATATGAGGAGTACAGTGACCTGTAGAACATGAATCAGGAGGGAAGGTGTGAGTTAGAGATCGGTGAGGGGAAAGATGGGAACATGGCATGGTTTTTAGGCTAGTTTGAGAGGGACAAAGAGTGAGAAATGTGGCATGGGATAAGTTCGTGGATACAATAGAGAGTTGATGAAGGACCTTAAAAGCCAGTAATCTGAAGTTTTTATCTGATACAGAGATTAATGGATGATGACTGGAGAGACTTTCTCAAACCAAGTAATACTAATCATGATAATAATAATAATGATGATAATGGTATTTGTTAAATGCTTTCTATGTGCCAGGCATTGTTGTAGATACAAAGTTATCAGGATGGACACAGTCCCTGTCCCTCAAGGGACTCATAATCTAGGGAGAAGGGAGTAGGACTTAATTCTCATTTTACATATGAGGAAACAGAATACAGAAGTAAAGTGACTTGCCCAAGATTACACAGCAGGCAAGTGGCAGAACCTGAAGAGAATTCAGGTCCTCTGACTCCCAGGCCTGTGCTCTTTCTACTATTCCATGCTACTGGGCTTGGATCAATATTATTTGAATAAAGGAGGAGCCCATTTTGGAAACGTTTTGGAGAAAGCACTAAGACAATTTGGTGACAAACCAAATGAAGGGGTTGAAGAACAGGGACTAGTCCAGGATAATGTCGTGACTGCAGGCTTGAGAAAGAATGGTGATATTGTCAACTATGATGGGAAATTTAAATGGAGGAAGGAATTTGGTAGGGAAGATACAGAAATATGTCAGTGTTGGACTTATTACCTTTGAGAACATTTAGGGCTATCCTGAGGCCAGAGGAAATGCAAGATTTCAGAGAAGAAGAGAGGTCGGGGTTAGTGAGCTGGATTTGATATAGAGTTGCATCTACATAGAATTGGTAGTTGAAGCCACAGGCACAGATGATAGGTGCAGGTAGAGATTGAGAAGAGAAAGGGAACTGAAACAGAGCCTTGGGAGGCACCCTCAGTTAGAGAGTGGAAGGCAAACAGCTGGTGAAAGAGACTGACAAAGGAGGATCAGCCAGAGTGGCAAGAGAAAACCAGAGGAGAACTGTATCAGAAAAGTTAGGTTGTGCTTCCAGGAGAAGTGAGTAGCCTATAAGCACCAAAGAGTTGGAAGTCTTAGGACAACGAGTTGCCAAGAAAGAGAACACTGGCAACCTTGAAGTGAATGGACTGAAATGGAATGATGGTGAGGGTACTGGATTTTAGGGTGTTGAGGAGGGAATTGCAGGAGAAGAAGTGGAGGACAAGGATGTGTACAGCCCATTTGAGGAATCTGCCATGTCCAAACACTACAGTAGCCCAACTTGAGAAGGGTGATGGGGCAACTGAAAGGAATTATGGGAGAAGGTTCTTTATGATAGGGAAATGTGGGTGCCTTTGAAGGCAGAGGGGAAGGAGGCATCAGAGAGTAAGCAATTGAAGATGAAGGAATTGTAAAAAATGGGTGTAAATTTTTATGGGAGGTGAAAAGAGAAGGGGATTGAGCTCTCTGAAGACAGGATTTGTGTATTTTCTCTATTGTATCTTCCCAAAATCTTAATACAGTGTTCTATACACAATACCTATAATCATTACTTTATTTACCTGGGCAAAGAAGACATGACAGAAGTAAACCTATCTTGAAAAATGTTAAAGGGATTCAGGAAAATAGAGTTCGAACAAATGTTTAAGTTTTCATTTCTTTATAAAAGTCTTTTTTCTATAATTTCAGTTTAACTGACAATAGATTTAATTCATGTTAAGGGAACATAAAAATGAATTGCTATATATTACACTTTCACTTTCTGTAGGGATGATGTGTGCTTAAATTTGGGATTACATAAAATCTGCCTCTTCTAGGTTTGAGAAAACATGACTTTTCATGAGCTGATACATCTAGAGGTGGAAATATGGGAAGGAAAGAACGAAACCTCACAGACAGCTGATGGGTGAATCTCTCTCTTTACATGCTGATTGTACTTATTACTAAATACCCATACATTTATTCATGGATGGGCTCTTAGGGGAAGTTGCATTCAAAAATTAATAATATAATAATAATACTATTTAAGCACTTACTATGCGCCAAGCACTGTTCTAAGTGCTGGGGTAGATACAGGGTAATCAGGTTGTCCCACGTGGGGCTCACACTTTTAATCACCATTTTACAGATGAGGTAACTGAGGCACAGAGAACTTAAGTGATATGCCCAAGGTCACATAGCAGACAAGTGGTGGAGCCAGGATTAGAACCCACTTCCTCTGACTTCCAAGCCCGGGCTCTTTCCACTACGCCACACTGCAAGCACTGGAATTCAAGGGCACCCTTTTTCTTTTTTTTTCTCTCCTCCTCATTTATATCTCTATATAGATGCCATTTTATATATTTTTCCCTACATGTAAAGTAGACCAAATGGTGATTCTCCAAAAAGGACTGACAGTTTCTAGATCATTTCTAGTTTTCATTAGAAAATGAAAGACAAAGGGGCCCAAACACAAAATGAACAAAGACCGTTGCAAAATAATATTTAAATATCTTTTTTGAGATGCATTTTTAAATGTCTTAAAAAACACAAACACCAACAAAAACACAATTCAGTCAGAATCATGCCTTCGATCTCTGGCTACCAAAAATATATTTTTTTTCCTTTTTGTTTGCTGGAAAGTCCACATGAAGAAAACGTTACAAATTAAAAATACTTAAAAAAATTAGGGAGTACAGGCTCAAGGAAAATAGAAGCATTGCCAAGGAAAGATAATGTCTGGCCTTGGGGTGAGGGGAGGGCGGAGGCTAGGGGAGAAGGGAGGGTAGTCTGGTGCCAAGCAAAGCTAAGGCTGTTCAATCATCTCTATCAGAGCTCTATCAGTGTCTACACTCCAGCCAAATCCAGAGAAAACAAGGAGTCAAAGATTCAGGTCAATAAGCTTATAGGCGATTTGCACAAACAGTTCCTCCAGCAAGGTAAAAAACAAAGTCATATTGGCTTTTCCTTTTTATTCCTTCTCTTTGAACTCCTTGGCCCAAACACACCCTGGAAATGTCAATGTTATATGCACGAATTTAAAGAGCTGAGCTTCTTAATCCCTTTAAGAAAAAAGAACAAAGTTCCCTGAAAGGATCTTCTTATTGCACTCAAAGTGATTACAGCATAGCTTCCTTATGCTGATCCTGATTTATGTTGCTGTAGCACTGAAGAAAGTAAAGACATATCATTGAAGGCACTATAAAGTGGGGCAAAAAAAGACACTAGGATTGAAAGAGTTTTCTGAAACACGGTTAAACCTACCTTCTGGCCTTAAAAGAAACAAAGTGGCAAACACTGATTTACAGCTGTAGACCGCAGTGGAAGAAAGACAGCGGTTATATGAAAAATCAAAACCCACGAAGATGACGACAAGAACAACATACAATTATTTTAGTATGAAGGGTATAATAGGTATCATAAATGGTAGCTGTGCTTTCATGATACACACGACATGGAGAAAAATAAATGACTAAAGCCAAGGCCTGAGTGTGTCAGGTTTGAGGGAGACACACGATGGCAGCTATTTCCTAGTGCTGAAATGTCTAATTCAGAGAAATGAATGCCACAACTATGGTTCTTCGTAAAATTCGAACATAATTTCTTCTGATCCCTGCCCTTTTCCCTATCAACAGGAGTCTGGAGCACTGTGATGGAAGCAAGCTCTGATCCAGAGGTTTGGAGAAGCAAAGGAAAGGGCTCATGGCAACCTCCCATACAGCCACATCACTGGACCTAAATCTGCCTTAATAAGATGCAGATGGGACTACATCGAGCCCTTCCCAAAAAGAACAAATGAACCTGATGTAGATCGTTTAAGTAGAGTTGGAGAAAAGAGAAGTGAATAGTGCTCCAATTGTGCCAGATCCAGCTCAGGTCTGGAAACAACTTCTGACACCTATCCATCTGGTTTCTAATCATCTGCAGCCTTATTTAATGCGAAAACATTGATGGATGGATTACTTCCAATATAAAATAGCATATATGAGAATTATTGTTGAATATGAAATATGGGTAGTGTCTGCTTGAATGATTTTGAAATGTAAGGGACATTTTCAAGATCACTCAATGGCAAGCATTATAGAGTATAGTATCCAGCTTGAATAATTTCCTTTTTAACATTGATCCCATTAACACAAAAGTTTGCTTAAATACTCTAGAACTGGGATTTATCTGAAAACAGTTTCCCATGAATTTCCACAACACTTTGAAATGCATGATTATATTGGTTTTGTATATTTTCATTTAATTATTAGCTCTTAGTAATCTATAAACACTAGACTTCAACCCTCTTCCAGGATCACTAGCAGTGAAAAATGACCAAATGCAACAACTTAAGGAAGCCAATTCTATACATCAGATTCTCAGAGAGATGCTAAATACCATGGTCTAAAACTCATATGGGTTTTCAAAAACAATACTTATGAGGTCAGAGGGAGCCTGGAATCCATTTAGGTAAAATTCAGTCTGTACTTCATGTAATCCATGGTTTACTTGTAGCGTTCCAAATAAGGAAAACTAAATTTTCTACTTTAGTGGCCAAACATCCTGTTTTAAAGAGTGAGTTCTTTTAAGTTCGGGCATTCAAAATGACTGCTGCACTTTGATGATGCTACAATAAAACAGTGGAACAATGAACTTATTTTACCTTCTTCATTAGCCCAAATTCACAGCACTACTGAAGTGATATAAAAGAGCAGAGCTGATTGGCATCTGGTATTGATTTATTGGGTGACCTTGAATAAGTTAATGTCTCTGAGCATCTATTTTATGATCTGAAAATGTGAAAAGCACGTTACTTTTCCCCTTCCTTCCTCACAGATCTGTGTAAGGATATATAAGGAATTTTAATAAAACTATTTGAACTCATTGGAAGGAAAGGGCTATATAAAAATTAAGCAATTATTATTACATTGTTAGAGTCTATGATATCAAACCATTTAAGAAATATTATTCTACCTGATAGTAACCGTTATCATTTCCACTTAGCATATGGAAATACTGAAGCCGAAGAGCGAGTAATGAGTGCAAGCCCAGAAAATGGAAGAACCATGTTTTCAAGTATTAATGTCCTCTTCACCTGATAGAGAGGAATGAATATTCATAGCTGTTACTTTCTGAATTCTACTTTTCAATGTTTAGATTCACATTTTTGATAAGTTTATAAACAAACATCGGCAGGTTCCAAGAACCACACAGGCCATGTAAATGGTATATCAAATCATATAAAGAGAAAATTATCCTGAAACATATTTTTCATGACAAAATAGCTTGACTACTCCACCAGGATTTTCACTTGTTTCTCACCCTTCTTCAGTCCACACTTAACTTGGCTACCCATACCACTTCTCTACAGAAATGTTCAGGCCATGGTTCTCCACTACTCAAGACTACCCAGTGGTAGCCCATCCTCCTCTGCATCAAACAGAATATCCTTACCATCGGCTTTAAAGCATTCAATCACCTTACCCCATATTACCTTACCTTGCTACCCTCCTACTACAACCCAGCCTACAAACTTTGCTCCTCTTATGCCAACCTACTTTTTATATCTTGATCTAGTCTACCTCATCGCGGAACTCTCGCTCACATCCTGCTTCTGGCCTGGAAGTCCCTCCTTCTTTATATCTGAAGATATCCCTCCTATCTTCTTTTACCTCTCCCCACCTTCACAGCCATATTGAAGACATATCTCCTCTAAGAGCCTTCCCTTGCTATACCCTCATTTCCTCTTCTTTCACTCCTTTCTGGATCACCCTTGCAATTGTATGTGGATGTGCTCCCTTTGTTCATCCTTCCCTCAGCCCCACAGCACATGTACAAAGCCATAATTTATATTATCGGTCTCTCCAGCTATACTGTAAGTTCACTCTGGCCATTGAATGTATCTACCATTCTGTAATACTGTTCCCACCCAAGCCCTTAATACAGTGCTGTCTGCACACAGTAAGCACTCTTAGAAAACAACTGATTGATTGATCTCCACATTCCTCAAAAACTTTACATAGTTACAGATTCATTTCCACATCAAGCAAAAACTGCTTAATATTGTCTTTAGGGCACTCATCCTGCTGTTCACTGCCTCCTACTCCCTACCTGTAAGTGTCCCTCAAGGCTCAGTTCTGATTCCCCTTCTCGTCTCAGTCGACACATGCTTCCCTTCAAGAACTCATTCATTCCCACAACTTCAACTACCTCCTTTACCCTACAATTCCCAAATTTACCTTACTAGACCTAGCCTCGTGCATCTCCTCCTCCTTCCAGAACACCTCTAACTTCACCAGAACATCAAGTTTAAATGCCCAAAACTGAACAGCCCAGCCCACAGATACTGCTCTTCTAGTACCCTTCTCCTTAGGCTCCTCTATCATCTGTATCACCACTGCCCCTTCCCCATCTTCCCTCTGACTTGGAACTTCCTCTTCTTTCATATACTAAGCCTTCAAAGCCTTATTAAATTCACACTTCCTCTAAGAGGCTTTCCCCAAGTAGGCCCTTTACCCCCCAAATCCTTCTCCCTTCTGTGTCACCTAGGCATTTGGATCTGTATCCTCTAAGCATTTTATACTCACCCCACCTTAAGCCCCACAGCACTTACGTACATAACTGTAACATTTATATTCATGTCTGTCTCCTCTATATTATAAGCTTGATGTGGGCAGGGAACACGTCTACCAGCTCTTTGTACTGCACTCTCTCATATGCATAGTGTAGTGCTCTGCACTGAGTAAACACTTGGTACATACCACTGATTGATCAACTGAGTCCATGGAGCTCCCTGTTAGCTATTATATGCAATGTTGTCATAATTATAATTCACTGAACCTAAATCTTGTCTATCTGGTCTCTGATGTGTTACCATATATCCTCCATCTGGCCAGGTTCTCCTTTCCACTCCATGTGTGACAGACCTCCACTCTCTTCACCTTCATAGATTTAATATGAATCACATCTCCTCCAAAAGACCTTCCCCAACTAAGCCCTCACGTCCTCTACTCCCTTTCCCTTCTGTGTCACCTCTGCACTTAGATCTGTACCATTCTAGCACTTCATATTCACCTCACTCTGAGCCCCAGAGGACCTAAGTACATATCTGTAATTTATTTTATTGTCTGTCTCCTCCTCTAGAGTGAAATCTCCTTGTGGACAAGGAACATCTACCAACTCTGTTGCATTGTACTCTTTCATTTGCTTAGTACAGTGCTCTGAACATAGTAAATGTTCATTAAATACCATTGATTTGATGGATTAATTGGTCATCTTCCCTCACAAATCCTCTCCACTTAATTTTTCCATACTATTGGCAACACCACCATCTCTCCATCTCTCAAATCTGCAACCGTGGCATTACCCATGATTCTTCTCTCATTTTCAACCTCCATATTCAGGATGTCACCAAATCCTGTTGGTTCTTCTTTACGTTTCCAGAATCCATCCTTTCTTCATCAACCAAACTGACATAACAATGGTCCAAGCATTTTTCATCTCGACTTGACTAGAGTATTAGCAACCCTGCAGGTCCCCTGCCTCCGGGCTCTGCTCTACTTTGCAGCCCAGGTCACTTACTTTGCCCAGGTCATTTCTCTAAAATTATTTTTCACACATCTTCCTACTCCTCAAAAAATTCCAATTTTTGCCATTTCCTTACTGTATCAAACAGAAACTCTTGGCCATCTGCTCAAAGTCATCTTATTATTATCATTATAATCATAATTATTATTAACCATTTCTCTCCCATTTACCTATTCTTGCTCCTCTGGCAGTATATCCCATATCACACCCTTTGCTAAAAATAATAATAGTAATAATTGTGGGTTTTGTAAGCACTGTATGCCAGCCATTGTACTAAACACTGGGATAGATAAAAGCTAATCAGGTCAGACACAGTCCCTGGACCACATGGGGCTCACAGTCTTAATTCCTGTTTTACAGATGAGGTAACTGAGGCATAGAGAAGTAAAGTGAGCTTCCCACAGTCACAAAAAAGATAAGTATCAGAGACAGAATTATAACCCAGGTCCTTCTGACTCCCAGGTCCATCCTTTATCCACCAGATCTCACTGCTCTGCTCTTCTGTCCCTCTAGTTTGTAAGTTCTTCGTGGAAAGGAATTGCATATACTAACTCTATTACAATGTACTTTACCAAGTTCTGTTGGCAGTGCTCTGTTCGCAATTAAAAAAAATCACTGATTGATTGATGGCAACTCACAAATTGTGGCTAGTTATCTCTTTTGCTACTAACCTCATGTGTGTGCCTCCTATTCTGCCTGAAACTCCCTCCCCTTCACATCCAGCTGACAACTACTATCTCACATATCTTTTTAAGCACTAACACATATGCCTATCCACTTTTGCTTTTTCCAAATAATAGTATCTTAAAGTATTTGTTAACCACTTACTGTATTAAGACCTGGGGTAAATGTACGTTAATCACTTCCCACACCAGGCTCATAAGTAGAAGAGAGAACAGAGAACAGTGATGAGGAAGTTGAGGCAAGAGAAATTAAGTGACTTGCCCAAGGTCACCCATCAGGCAAATAGCAGAGCTGGGATTAGAACCCAGGTCCTTGGACTCTGCTATTTTCACTGTGCCATTTATTGAGCAGTTGATGCACTCAACTAGACACTTGGGAAGCAGTGATATATTCCTTACCCACTAGGAATTGTCATTATAATGTATGTGTATATGTAATTGTGTATGTGCAGAGAGCGTATGTGCTAAAAAGGGTGTAAATGAGTTCATAAGCTTGAGAGGGATGATATGGCTCAGGCTGCTGAGAAATTAATCAGATGATGGAGAGACAGTCTTTAAGCCAATTGTGATTAGTTTTTATCTGATGCAAAGACACATGGGAAACCGGTGGGGCAAACAATGCTTCAGGACATCCTTGAGGGCAGGAATCAATCAATCAATTCCATTTATTGAGTACTTGCTGTCTACAGGACACTATGCTAAGAGGAATGCAATCTACAGAGTTGGTAGACAGAGTCTCTGCCCACAAGAGCTTATAATCTAGAGGGATCATATCCTCTAATTCTACTATTCTCTGCCAAGCACTTAGTTGAGTGCTTTGTGTATGGTGGTAGTTCAATAAACATTATTGATTAATCAGTCCTGGTGAAATAAATAATGCATATGACCAGTGACATCCGTAAACTTCTTGAGATTGTGGCAATATGTCATAAGAGCAAACCAATAGTTTGAGGTTGAACTAGATGTGTGGCCATAGAAGTAGAGGTTGATGTCAAACTGGGAACTCGTCTGCTCAAAGAGGTTTCATCAAATCATTTCTGCTTTAACTGGAGTGTTTATAAATTTCATTGTAGCGTTTCCATTTTATTTTGTGAATCCCATGTAGTACACTGAGTGTGTCTGATCTGTTTATCTTGTAAGGACCTCAATACGTAGCACAGTATTAGTGCCCAACAATGCCCTACTTACTAAATAAATGGAAATAGGGGTGGCACCAAAGTACATTTTGGGGACAGTTTTTTAGGTAATTGTTCTCTTTGCAGCAACACTTGCCAAAAATGTACTGCTCAGGAAATTCAAGGAAAAGAAATAACTGGTTATTGGAAAGATCATGCCAGCCACGTGCATTGTACAGAAATAAATAACAATTCCACCTCATAACTTTTGAATCTAGTAGTAGATGTTGTTTGAGACTTCTACGACAATGAAAGAACTGAGTTGAAAATGGATAATACAATCTGTACCCTGATAAGTGTGTCCTACCCACACAACAGGCCACACAAGCTGTGGGAACAGAGACCAAGTACTGGAAGTCATTCAAGACTGTTTCCTCTAAGAGTAAGGCAAGTTTATCCTATGAACTGAGGGGCAGGTTGACGATTCTGGATCTGAGGAGACATTGCTGCTCAACCTAGGAATAGTCTGAGGCCCTGGGTCTACCTGCTGAGGGCCCCCAAAACTGGCCAGTGCCTTAAAAGTGGACTTGTTTCAGCTGCTGGACTCCAGATATGGCCGAGGGAAGGGTTAGGCTAAACAGAGCCCTAAGTCCTAGGGAAGCCACAGCCAAATGTGGATTCTCATCATTCCTGCACTTGACCAGAAGCCAATAAGCCGAATGCAAGAGGTGTGGCCCATAATAGGGAAAAAAAGGGAGAGAGAACTTAAAATACAGAGAGAAGGGGATGGAGGAAGAGAGGTAAGAAAAGGATAAAATGCATGGTAAAAAGACTGGGAGATAGTGGGGAGAAAGGCAATTATGGCAAAGGAAGTAAGTGAAGGGGCTAAAAAAAAAGACAAACGATTTAGGGGGAAAAAAGGAAATATGGAAGACATAGTTCACATGGAAGGAAGGAAGGAGAAGGAAAGAAGGTGAAAAACTAGGTTATGGACTGACAGGGAGATAAAAAGCATGTTACACTGAAGAGATGTTCTGAATACATTACTAAACTCTTAAAAAAGCAGTAGTCTTTTTATCTATCACGGCTGATATAAACTTTAAAAAATCCACAGGCTGGCAAGAGCCTGAGAATTGGCAATAGTATTAAACTGACAAAATCATCCTGAAAAATACTCAAGTAGAAAGTGACAATTCTCACTCCAGATCTATAAGGTACACTCAGTTCTGCAATAATATTGCTGATCCCCAGAGATTAGCTGGGTCATGTCATCAGGCTATGAGGATGGGTTATTCTGTGATTGCCCAAGCCGTAGAGAAGCCACAAAATGATTCCTCAAATTCCACTACGCATTTGACCAGAATATTAAAGAAATTAGAAATATTCATCTAACAATGTTGCCCATCTGGTTATCCCTGTAATGTTGGTGTTATTCACAACTTACTCTTTCCCTTCACCCACATATTTATAAAACAAATTCTGTCCAGTCTTTCATATCATTTCTCTTGAATCCATCCCTTCCTCTTCATCCAAACTGCTACCACCCTCATCCAAGTGCTTGTCACATTTATTGAGCACTTACTGTATGCATAAAACTCTAAGTGCTTGAAAGAGTACAAAATGGCAGATACATTCCCGTGTCATATCTGCAGTCTCCTCATTAACTTCCCTGTCTTCCAGTCTTTTCTCTCTTTAATTGATACTTCATTCTATGGTCCTTTACATTTCTCTAAAAATATTGTTCTGCAAACACCTCCCCATTCCTCCAAATCCTCCACTGGTTGCCATATATTTCCACATAAAACACCACTGGTTTTAAAGCACACAGTTAGCTCTCTTCTAACTATGCTCCTCTCCCAATCAATCACTACTCATTGAGTGCTGGCTCTGTGCAAAGCATCATACTAGGTACTTGGCAAAGTACAATACAACAGAGTTGGTAAACAAATTCCCTGCTCACAGGGATGTACAGTCTAGAGGGGGAGACTGACATATAAAAATTTACAGATTTTGTACATGAGTGCTCTTGGGATGAGGGTGGTATGATTATCAAGTGCTTACCATGTAGAGATCCAAGTGAATAGGCAATACAAAAGAGAGATGGAATAGGGGAAATGAGGGCTTAGTCAGGGAAAGCCTCTTGAAGGAGATGTAATCTTAATAAGGTTATATATGTGGGGGGTGGAGGGGGGTCTGCCAAATAAGAAGCAGGAGGGAGTTCCAAGCAAAAGGGAGCATGTGGGAAACTAGTCAGAAGAGAGATAGACAAGACTGAGGTATAGTGAATAGGTTGAATTTTAGCGGAGCAAAGAATGCAGGCTGGATTGTATAACGAAATCAGCAAGGTGAAGTAGGTAAGGGATTAAGCTTTAAAGCTGTTAGCTAGGAGTTTCTGTTTGATGTGGAGGTGATTGGGTAGCTACAGGAGGTTTTTGAGGAGTGGGATGATGAAGACTGGAAGGTGTTTTAGAAAGAAATGACCCAGGCAGTAGAGTGAAGTGTGGGCAGTAATGGAGCCAGACAGGCAGAGAGGCCAATGAGGATGCTGATTCAATAGAAAAGCAGCATGGCTTAATGGCAAGAGCACACGCTTGGGAGTCGAGGTCGAGGGCTCTAATCCTTGTCTGCTGTGTGGCCTTGGGCAAGTCACTTAACTTCTCTGCACCTCGGTTATCTCATCTGTAAAATGGGGATTGAGACTGTGTGCCCCACGTGGGACAACCTGATCACCTTCTACCTACCTCAGTGCTTAGAAAAGTGCTTGGCACAAAGTATGTGCTTAACAAATACCATAATTATAAGGCAGAATATGGTAAATAGTTGGATCATGGTAGCAGCATTTTAGATGGAATGGAAAGGGTGGAGTTTAGTGATGCTGAGAAGGTGGAACACACAAGATTTGGTGACAGACTGAATATGTGGGTTAAATGAGAAAGAATGCAACCCAGTCCACACACCTCCCCGCACCAACACCAACTTACTGACTGTGCTTCACTCTTGTCTTTCTCACTGCTGACCCCTTCCTGGAACTCTGTCCCCCTCCAAATACAACAGACTATCACTCTCCCCACCTTCAAAGCATCACTAAAATCAAATCTCCTCCAAGAGGCCTTCCCTGACTATGCCCTCATTTCCTCTACTCCTGCTCCAGTCTGTGTCATCTTTCCACTTGGATCTGTATCCTTTAAGCACTTGATATTCACCCCATCCTCAATAAAAATGATAGCAACAATAATAATTATGGTTTTTGTGAAGCACTTACTATGAGCCAGGCACTGTACTAAGTACTGGGATGGAAATACACAAATTGGGGTGGACACAGTCCCTTGTCCCACAGGGGCTCACAATCTCAATTCCCATTTTACAGATGCAGTAACCAAGGCCCAGAAAAGTGAGGTAACTTGCCCACAGTTTCACAGTAAACAAGTGGCAGAGCTGGGATTAGAACCCATGACCTTCTGACTCCCAGTGACCTTCTGAGCAACACTTATGCACATATAATAATTGTGTTTTTATGCAAGCCTCTCCCTCTAGACTGAAAGCTCCTTGTAGCCAGGGAACATGTCTACCAATTCTGTAGTACCCTAGTCTCCCAAAGCTTAGTACGCTGCCATGCACACAATAAATGCCATTGATTAACTGATTGATCCTTATTGACCTCTATGCCTATTGCCCTCATAAGTAAGCCCGTCACTGGGCAGGGACTGCCTCTATCTGTTGCTGAATTGTACATTCCAAGTGCTTAGTACAGTGCTATGCACATAGTAAGTGCTCAATAAATACTATTGAATGAATAAGCTGTTTCAGAGTTTTACACTGTCCTCAAGCCTTCTGCCCTACCATATATTGTCCCTAACAATTTTGCCACATACCTCTTTGATAAAACTGGAATCATCAGGCATGATCTACCTAAAATCTCTTCTGCTCCTCTCCAGTTCCACCCTCTTCCTTCTCCCTTCCCAACCTGCCCAGCAGAATCCCAAGAGGAGATCTCTTACTTCCTCTTAAAAATCTACCCACTCCACCTATGCCTCTAACCCCATCCCTTCATACCTTTATCAAACCATTTGCCACTTCCTGTCTTCCCTCCTTGATGAACATTCAGCCACTCACTTTCAACTGGTTCATTCCCCACTGCTCTCAAATATGTTCATGCCTCCCCTATCCTCACAGCCCCTCCCTTGACCTCCATAGCACCTTCCAGTTACCATCACATCGTCCCCCTACCATTCTTCATTGAATTCCTTGACTGATTCATCTACATCCACTGCTTCTGCTTCTTCTCCTCCAATTCTCTCCTTGACCCCCTGTAATCTGAGAACCACTAATTCTCAGCCTCTTTCATAGGCTCCTCCTCTGCCTTCCACCCTCTAACTTTGGAAAACCCTCAAGGAGGCTCAGTTTTGAGTACCCTTCTAATTTTCCATCTACACCCACTCCTTTGGGAAACTCATTCACTCCTATGGCTTCATCTACCATTTTCACCTGGATGAAAAGTTGCCTCTGCTAACTTTGTTATACTGTACTCTTCCAAGTGCTTAGTACACTGCTTGTGCATGTAGTAAGTGCTCAATAAATAAGAATGAATGATTCCCAAATCTACCTCTCCATCCCTCATTGATTCCCTCTGTAGTCTATATTTCCTCCTGCCTTCAGGATATCTCTGCTTGGATGCCCCTCCAACAGCACCACCTTAACATTTCCAAATCAGAACTCCCCATCTCCCCAAAATCTGTCCGCTCCCTGACTTTCCCATAACTGTAGACAACACAACCATCCTCCATGTGCATCTTCCATCCTCACAAGCCTGTAATCTTGCCATTATCTTTGATGCTTCTTTGCTGCTCAACCTGCATATTCAATCTATTACCAAATCTGTTCACATCTCTAGAATCTGCCCTTTCCCCTCTATCCAAACTATGTTGTTCCAAACCCATATCATATGTCCCCTTGATTACTGCAACAGCTTCCTTGCTGACCTTCTTGTCTCCAGTCTCTTTCCATTTCAATCCTTACTTCATCCTTCTGACTGGAGCATTTTTTCTAAAAAAAAAAAAAATCATTCTGTCCACATGTCCCCACTCCTTAACTACTTTCAAATAAAAAAGAAAGTACCTATCAGTTTAAAAGCCACTCAATCATCTCTCCTCTTCCAGTTTCCTCCCTGAATTCTTACTACATCCCTTCACTCCCCTAATGCCAATCTCAGTCTCATTGTCAACCTTTTTGCCCACATCCTTCCTCTGGCCTCCTCTTTCATGTGCAACAGACCACTACTCTCCCCACCTTCGAAGCCTGACTAAAATCAGACTTTCTCTAAAAGGCTTTCTCCCTACTACACCATCAATTTTCTTACTTGTCCTCCCTTCTTTTTCTGTGCACTTGGATGTGTATTCCTAAAACATGTGATATGACTCCACCCGTAGCTCTGCAGCACTTACATATGCATAAACTCATAATCCTCCATTTCCCCTATCTATATTTTAATGTCTGCCTCCCACTCCATACTTTAAATTCCTTATAGGCAGCAATACTGTCTACCAACTCTATTGTAATTCACACTCCTAAGTGCTTAGAACAATCCTCTGCATGGAGTAATAACTAAACACCATTGATTGATGTACACAGACTGCCCATCAGTATGGTATTGGAATGGACAAGTACTAATAGCAATCTTCACCTACTGGGTGCACTGCAATGTTTAGGAAAGTAAAATGCAAAGAAGTGATGTGCTTCTTGCCCATGACCAGTTTACATGCCAACAGTAAAATATTTACATATGAAGTAATCAAAGTACATAAACATTTGTCTGTACACAATTGAAGGAGCACCTGTAGATGTTCTGAGGAAAGGTATAAATATTGAAGTGCTAAAAATGTCTGGTGGATTTGCACAGTTTGGGGATTGGGTAGACCATAAACTTGATGTGGTCAGGGAATGTCTCTACCAAATCTGTTATATTGTACTCTTCCAAGTACTTAGTACAGTGCTCTTCATATAATAAGCTCTCAATAAAAACGATTGATTAACTGATTGAAAGCCTTGTTGGAGAAGGTGGGATTTTAGGAAAAAAATTCCAGGTCAGGGGAACTAACTGTGTGTGGAGATAAAAGCAGGATTGTAATGGAAAGGAACAGTTGGAAGATGATCTAGAGCTCACTCAAGAGAGAGACCCTGGGAATAGCAGGTGAAAAGAGAGGAAATATAATATGGGAAGGGCTGGTGGAGCGCCTCAAAATCAAATCATGCAGATTCCACCACAGAAGAGTAGAAATGACCAAATATACTATTTAAAAAAAAAATTAAAAAGAGGGAATAATAATTTAAAAAAAAACTTTATTTTCTCTGCATACTATTACTTTTCCTCTACAAAAAGTGTAAGTTTCTGGTGGGATGGGAAAGTGCCTTAATGTCATGTTTCACATTCTAATGAACCTAGTAGTGCATATGCTCAATAAAACCAAATCCTACTACTATTAAATAATTAATGAAAAGGAATGAGAGAAACAAAACCTTTCCTGAGGACTGTGAGCTAAAAGCCTTCAGTAGTTGAAAGACAGATGAAACTTGGGCAAATAAAAATGCATCAAAAATGTTCTGCTTGAATGTGAAACAATTCCATAAAGATTAACTAAAGTAGTTCTTTGAAAAACATATGGGTTTTTGCTACTATGAAATGCACTAAACCAGTGTTTTTCCCAAACTGTTTTTTCTTGACTTTCTGGTAGGGAATGCCTTTGAAGCCTTTGGGTATCTCAAAAGTCAATCATCGTGCAATAAAATTGAGCTATCTTCAATGGCAATAGCAATCTGTTTCAGGTGGAAAAAGACTGAATGCTCTCTAACACTCTGAACTTAATGACTACTCAGACCCCATGATCCCAGCCAAGTCCAACATGCTATTTAGTTGACCCTTTTTCCCAAGATGCCAATTCCCAGCTTCTGAAAACCCCTAAGAAGATAGAGGTGAGGGGAGAGGCAAAAAGAATCTGATAAAGGGAATTTTTGCCCAAGATCATCACAGTCCTGGGGAAAATGGTCTCACCCACTTTTTCTAACTCACTTCCCACTAACAGCCCATGACTTTGTGCAGGAACAGCCACAGTGCTCTTCCAGTGACCAGACTAGTGACTTTTCATCAGATGCCAATGAGATGTGATCATGTGCACCTCTGACTAAGGCGGCAGTCTTGCTCAACCCTCCTTAGAGAAACTATTTTCTGGCCACGGCTTCAGGAAAGTGAAGCATATAGGTTCACCCAGAGCCAGATCTTGCCAACGCATGTCTTTTCTCACTTCACGCCAAGATCCCACTGATTTCAAAGAGAATTTCTTGGTCTTCCATTTTGCACATTAAACCTTGGCTTCGTGATGAAGAACTGTTTGTAGTTTGTATTGCACATCAGTCTAAGTGCAAGAAAGTGATTACCTTCAAAGTAATTTGAAAATATCACTAAAGAATGACCTTCCCTAATATGAAATAACTAAGCAAACACATTTTGGGCTGGGGTAAGAATTCTGGGCTATTGGTGAGACCTAACTGATCACTTAAAGGCTGAAGATAACTATGCAATCACACTTACGTGACATCTATCCTTTGTTCCTCTAATGCTAACCTTCTCACTTTACCTCAGTCTCGTCTATCTTGCTGCTAACCTCTCGCCCACATCTTCCCTTGGCCTGGAACGCCCTTGCTCCTCATATGAGACAGATAATTCTTCCTCCCACTTCAAAACCTTATTGAAGGCACAACTCCTCCAAGAAGCTTTCCCTGATTAAGCCACCCTCTCCTCTATTCCCACTCCCTTCTGTACCACTCTTACTTGCTCCTTCATTCATTCCACCTCCCATCCTCACAGCACATATGCATATATCTGTAATTTCTTTATTAATTTATTTACATTAATGTCTGTCTCCTCCTCTAGACTGTGAGCTCACTGTGGGCAGGAATGTGTTGATTTATAGTTATAGTGTACTCTCCCAAGTGCTTAGTACCCAGTGATCACTCTTTAAATATGATTGAAATCTTCCTATCTGGATGCATTGTGGCTGAGTGGAAAGTGTACAGACTTGGGAGTCAGCAGACCAGTGTGCTCTGCACACAGTAAGTGCTCAATATATACAATTGAATTGAATGAATGGAATGAAATCCCAGTTCTGCCACCTGCCTGTTATGAGACCTTAGGCAAGTAATTTAAGTTTGTGGTGCCTCCTCTTATTCACCTGTAAAATGGGAGGATCAGTACCTGTTCTCCCTCCTACTTAGACTGTGAGCCCCATGTGGGACAGAGACTGTGCCCAACCTGATTAATGTTTCTGTCTCAGCACTTACTACAGTGGTTTACACATAGTAAGCGCTTAACAAATACCAGTGTTATCTAAAACATTGATTCATTCAATTGTATTGATTGAAAGCTATGTGCTAAATACTGAATTAAGCACTTGAGAGAGTACAATATAACAATAAACAGACATATTCCCTGACCACAATGAGCTTACAGTCTACTCTTCATGTGGAAGGACTATTATACATCATACTTACCCAGGAAGTTATGATTTTTTCCCCTTATCTTTACCCACCATTTCTTGCAACAGCTATAGCCAGATATTGACTGACTTTATGATAGCAACATCCCATATATTGCTAAGGACTCAAGAGGCTGAGAGGTTCTGGATGCATGGTCTAGACTGTAAATAAGCTCTTTCTCTAGACTGCAAATTCCCTGTAAGCAGGGAACTTGTCTGCCAACTCTCTTATATTGAATTTCCCCAGACACATAGTTCAGTGTTTGGCAGACCAAGCAGTTAGAGAGGTGGCATAGTGTAGTGGATAGAGCACAGGTCTGGGAGTCAGGAGGTCATGTGTTCTAATCCTAGTTCCGCCACTTGTCTGCTGTATGACCTTGGGAAATCACTTCACTTATCTGTGCCTCAGTAACCTCATCTGTAAATTGGGGAGTGAAACTGTGAGCCCCACATGGGACAGGGACTGTGTCCAATGCGATTTACTTGTATCCACCCCAGTGCTCAGCAGAGTACCCTTACTATGTGCAAGTTCTGTTCTAATCACTGGAGTAGATCCAAGGTAGTCAGGTTGTCCCACATGGGGCTCAGAGTCTTGATCCCAATTTTACAGGTGAGGTAACTGAGGCACAGAGAAGTTAAGTGGCTTGCCCAAGATCACACAGAAGATAAGTAGTGGAGCTGGGATTAGAACCTGTGTCTTCTGACTCCCAAGCCCATGCTCTTTCCACTAAGCCATACTGCTTGTGCTCAATAAATACCAGTGATTGACTGACTGAGGGTCAGCAGAGTTTGGAACCCACACTCCAGTCCAAGGTGGCAAGAAATCCTGGACTATACTTCATACCAGCAAAGGAGTTGAGGAGCTCAATGGTGTGCAAGTGGGAACAAAGATTTCCAGAGAAGGGAGTCAAACTACGGGAAAGGGCTTCCTGAATCCCATGCAGAATTCTGGCACACAGTGCTCTGCATTTAATAAGCATTCAATAAACCACACTGATTGATTGATTGACTACTGCCACCCAGGTTCTCTATGGGATCAAGGTTCAACTATCAAACCTGCTTCGGTTCCCTCAGCTACTATGAACCCTGAGTTTGGAATCAAGGGCTTCAGTGATGCACAAACATGATCCTCATCTCCCAGACTTGAATCCCCAAACACTTTCCTCACTCTTTTGTGTACCGACTCAGGCCCCTGCTCAGTCCCCTAAATCAAGGCAAAAACCAAAGACTAGAAATCTATCTGCCAAAAAAAAAAAAGAGTGAATCATGCAATCAATACATGTCAGGAGAACAACTGTGAGGGGAGAAAAAAAAGAAAAGGTTCAAACTGCACAAATGGTCATTTGGTTGCCCGCCATTGCATCAAGAGATGTGTGTGAAAATTGAGTAGATCTGCTTCCTCACCTGCAGAAGAAAAAACACTCCAACTGGACCTGGCCAGGAGGACTGGAAAAGATTAAATCACCTTTCCAAGGAAAAAAAGTC
The DNA here is from genome assembly GCF_004115215.2 of Ornithorhynchus anatinus. Lineage (NCBI taxonomy): Eukaryota > Metazoa > Chordata > Mammalia > Monotremata > Ornithorhynchidae > Ornithorhynchus > Ornithorhynchus anatinus. The sequence continues at coordinate 67,202,936 of NC_041731.1, read as the reverse complement.
AGTACTGCACATTTCCAAAGACTGCCAGCATATGGCAAAATCATCAGGTCCAAAACCAGAGTGAGCAGCAAGCAGAGGAGTTTACAACCAAATTAACCTTCAGAACCTTAATGTTCATACATCAAATAGAGCAAAAATCTGCATTTTTTTCTGCAAATGTTCATGACATATGATCAAAAATCACATCCCAGTGATAGAGAAGTCTTCTGTCTCAAAGGAGGGATAGACTTCTACAATGAATTTAGCTCCTGAAGGGAGTTGTATTTGCTAGAGAATAATAAACTTGTTGCTGTTGATATAATAGTATCTGACACCACCAGATTTGGAAGACCAATTTCAAATAGTTTCAAAAAACACTTTCTGGCTATTAACATTGAACTGTGACTTTTCTCCACATCAGTAAAGTCTCCCTTACATTTTAAAAACATTCCACGTTTCTGTCAGTTTATTGCTGAATGCTTTTTGAGTCTCAATTTTTCATTTCTAAACTCCTCATAAGAGTGCCCTTTCTGCATGTTAAGCTCTGTGGCATGTCCGGGCAGAAGGACGCACACCAAATAGTCCTTCATCCAGCTACCCCACTGCATTGATTACCTTTATTACAAAAGTATTCCACTTCTTCACAGCTCAGATTCTCAGGCCCAAATTCTGTGGAAAAGCTTTCCTCCAATGGAAAGTCTCCTTTTGAGGTGATGTCATTTTCCTCAGACAGATACTCTTCCTCTTCATCTTCAATGGCATCTTCAAGGGGCCCTTGAAAAAGAATCAGGGACACTGTACCAAAAAGCATCCAAACAGAAATTTGTGAAATAAAAGCCCTAAATCATGGATCTCACACTTAAAGATAGTAACGAGAATGCATTTCACTCTGGATGGGATGAATGGTCATGTGATCCGGATAACGTACTAATAAATGTGAAATGAGTTTTTTTAAGCACAGTGCCCCTATGGTGGAAGCAAAATTGAAGTTTCAATGCCTAAAATGGCCATTTGGAAAGGAATCCCTTCTACCAACCTCCCAACGTCATCTATGCACTCCTCGCCAAATCTTAATGTTTGGCTATCTACTGAAAAGCTAAAAATGAGTGAGTTTTATGTTCATTTGTAAAAATGAACTGCTTGGTAAAGAGTACAAGCCTCTTTTAAACAGTTGTACAATTTTACTTGAGATTTTAATAAAGATTTAAAATAATTGAATGCATTTTAATTGAACTGAGATTTTAATAAAGTCCATACTTTTTAAAAATCCATCTTAAGAGTGGACTCCAAGAAAAGATTTCATTATACCTGTTTGAGGCTTGAAGAAAAATTACATATTTCTCTCCCTGATGAAAGCATAGTCCTATTCATAATTAATTGAATTTTTTTCTGAAATGAAAAGTAGTTTTCTAATGAAAAAATGTAATTTGTATTTATGTGATAGTTTTTCAGTAATAAAAATACAACTGCTATACACTGAATAACAGAGAAGTGCAATACATTAATGGCCCTTTTCACCTGAATGGAAGGGGAGGTTTATAGTTGTTAAGACTGGACCTGTAGCAGACTATATTGGAATATCATGAGATTTATTCTGAATTACTGACTGCCTCTAAAGAATCAAGATAGTCTGGTTCATTTTACTAACTAGAGTCTTGCATTTAATTCCAAAGAAGTTTAATATAGCACTCTGTAAAAGAAATATAATTATGATAATCTGAAGTAACTGTCATCTCTGTTGGCAGTTCTCATCAGATAGGCCACTGAGTAACTCAGTAGGAATGATACCCTTTTCCTCTCCCAGGGACCATGTAGTACCATGCACTGGGCATGAGAAAGTTGATTATACCTCAGTGGCATACGATACGGCAATAGTGACTTGTAATGGCATGCAGTCAGGACATGGAAGTCACACAATGCTTGACCACCAGGATATATTAAATTTGTGGAAACAACATTATACAAATGAAATGCCTATTCCATTATACTGTGCATTAATTTGAGTGAGATGATATAAGCATAACAATGTGGTATTTTTTAAGTGCTTACTATGTGCTAGGTGCTGTTCTAAGCTCTGGCGTTGATACAAGGTAAACTGGGTTGGACACAGTCCTTGTCCCACAGTCTTAATCCCCGTTTTACATGTGAGGTAACTGAAGCACAGAGAAGTGAAATGACCTGCCCAAGGTCACACAGCAGACAAGTAGCAAAGCCGGGATTTGAACTCACATCCTGCTGACTCACAGGCCTGTTCTCTATCCACTAGGCCAAGCTGCTTCTCTAGCCATCTAAATTCACTTTGGGCAATGGAGTTAAGCATGTCATTCTGGGGTTGTCACCAACATTATATTGTTTTCTTGCCTGACATCCAAGCAACAACTTCAAACTACTGTTCCAGCCTTGCTGTGTTAAAATTAGCTTAGTGAAGATGCAGAATTGTGCTGGGAGCTAGTGCAGGGTGGAGTGGATGCCTGGGAGCGGGGAGAGTCCAATGTCCTGCAGTGGAACTGCTACAGATAGAGGATGACGAGCCAGAACTCTGCAGAGGCCATGACAGTGGGAGCAAGCTCAGAGTAAATCCCTCTCTAGCCTGAATCTCACACCTCTGACTATCCTTTCTTTTTTTATTTGTTAAGTGCTTACTATGTGCCAAACACTTTTCTAAGTGTTGGGGTAGATAGAAGTTAATCAGGTTGGACAAAGTCCCTGTTCCACATGGGGCTCGCAGTCTTAATGTCCATTTTACAAATGAAGGTAACTGAGGCACAGAAAAGTTAAGTGACTTTCCCAAGGTCACACAGCAAACATGTGGCAGAACCAGGAGCAGATCCAAGGTCCTTCTGACTCTCAGGGCCTTGCTCTATTCATTAAGCCAAACTACTGGTCTCCAACAGTAAAAGAAACTCAGTAGCAGCTGCAGTGGGGAGTCTGAGTCATAGAGGTCCAGGATTTAAGAACAGGGCCAGGATTTGTGGGGGGGGGGGGGGGGAGGGGGGACAGGCAGTCTCACACAGTGACGCCTTGCTATGGAGACAATCCTTTTTGCTATTGCTGAAATGCTACTTAAACCAAAGAAGTTAAGACATGCTGCCAGGGACTGCAGTTAAATGATTCCTATTTCAAGAGTCCTTCTGGTTGAAAATAATTTGCAATTTTATAGAATTCTGGGAATTGAAAATTTGTGGATATAAAAAATTTACACCTTTTGTCTAAAATATACTTGTGCAGATAGATTTTGATTTGTTTTCATTTTATTTGTTAAAAGGAGTGGGTTTAATATCTGAATTTGGAGATGCATAATCAAAGACTTTGCTACCTTTCCAGACAGAACAGACAATAGCTAGTCTTCTGAAAGGGTTTGGTTGCACTCAAATTAATTCTTGAAGCAATCAACTGTCCTCACATAATTAACAGTAAAATGTTAATTTCCATTTATTTACACTGGCATCAGATCAGACCGGGAAACTGTTTCTCTTAAAATCCATGGTATTTGCAATGAAAGTTCAGATATTTTATTGCTACATATTGACTTCTTTTTTCCAAAAATTCAAATAGATTATCCATAGATGAAAACTAACATTTAAAAAGGGTAAAATACTCAAAGCACAAATACAATTAATAACATCAATGAAAGAGGAATGAGGTAAGGAACTGTTGTATATGGATTAGTGAGCACAGAAGTCCCCTTCAGAAAATCACCTCACATAATTTGATATAAATAATATCTACCCAGGAAAGGATCATGACTGAGTTTCATGTGCCTTCATGGAGAAAATTACTTTTGATTGAGACCACTTGACAGATTAGGATGAGGAAATCTGTACTGTCCCTCATCATGGGTACCAGATATACAGATATTGAAACAAACTTTCCCAAAGACAGATTTACATTATTTTTAAATGAACTATATTTGATTAATTAATCCTAAAGATGGCATTTAAGATTGGATATCTAAAAGTAACCTGGGTAAATTAAACATGTTATTGGGAATAGCATCATCTTCCAGAGGGGCAGATAATCTCCCTCAGGAAATGAATTACTAGAGAAGGATTCCTGTAAATTGGATTCTTTGATATTTTCATACTGTGAAACTTGTTACAGGACACACAATCCCAGATAAATTAAGTTTATGAAACAGGAGTGAAACCACCACCAAATCCCATGAAAAGGCAGAGGTGTAACAATAAGGATAATTGTGGTGTTCGATAAACACTCACTAGAGGCCAAGTACTGTACTAAACCCTAGGTAGACACAAGAAAATCAGTTCAGAAACAGTGCCCTCCCCACAAAGAACTCATGTTCTAAGAGGAGGGTATGGATATTGAATCTCCATTTTACAGATGAAGAAACTTAAGCAAAAAATTTAAGTCACTTGTCCAGTGTCACACTCCTCCCCTCCCCATTCCCCTGCTCCCTCCCTCTGCTCTTCCCCTTCCCCTCCCCACAGCACTTGTGCATACTTGTATATATTAATTACTCTATTTTATTAATGTGTATATATCTATGATTCTATTTATCTTGATGGTATTGATGCCTGAGTACTCGTTTTGCTCTCTGTCTCCCCCTTTTATTCATTCATTCATTCAATAGTATTTATTGAGCGCTTACTATGTGCAGAGCACTGTACTAAGCGCTTGGGATGAACAAGTCGGCAACAGATAGAGACAGTCCCTGCCGTTTGACGGGCTTACAGTCTAATCGGGGGAGACGGACAGACAAGAACAATGGCACTAAACAGCGTCAAGGGGAAGAACATCTCATAAAAACAATGGCAACTAAATAGAATCAAGGCGATGTACAATTCATTAACAAAATAAATAGGGTAACGAAAATATATACAGTTGAGCGGACGGGTACAGTGCTGTGGGGATGGGAAGGGAGAGGTGGAGGAGCAGAGGGAAAAGGGGAAAATGAGGCTTTAGCTGCGGAGAGGTAAAGGGGGGATGGCAGAGGGAGTAGAGGGGGAAGAGGAGCTCAGTCTGGGAACGCCTCTTGGAGGAGGTGATTTTTAAGTAAGGTTTTGAAGAGGGAAAGAGAATCAGTTTGGCGGAGGTGAGGAGGGAGGGCGTTCCAGGACCGCGGGAGGACGTGACCCAGGGGTCGACGGCGGGATAGGCGAGACCGAGGGACGGCGAGGAGGTGGGCGGCAGAGGAGCGGAGCGTGCGGGGTGGGCGGTAGAAAGAGAGAAGGGAGGAGAGGTAGGAAGGGGCAAGGTGATGGAGAGCCTTGAAGCCTAGAGTGAGGAGTTTTTGTTTGGAGCGGAGGTCGATAGGCAACCACTGGAGTTGTTTAAGAAGGGGAGTGACATGCCCAGATCGTTTCTGCAGGAAGATGAGCCGGGCAGCGGAGTGAAGAATAGACCGGAGCGGGGCGAGAGAGGAGGAAGGGAGGTCAGAGAGAAGGCTGACACAGTAGTCTAGCCGGGATATAACTAGAGCCCGTAATAGTAAGGTAGCCGTTTGGGTGGAGAGGAAAGGGCGGATCTTGGCGATATTGTAGAGGTGAAACCGGCAGGTCTTGGTAACGGATAGGATGTGTGGGGTGAACGAGAGGGACGAGTCAAGGATGACACCGAGATTGCGGGCCTGCGGGACGGGAAGGATGGTCGTGCCATCCACGGTGATGGAGAAGTCTGGGAGCGGACCGGGCTTGGGAGGGAAGATGAGGAGCTCAGTCTTGCTCATGTTGAGTTTTAGGTGGCGGGCCAACATCCAGGTGGAGACGTCCCGGAGGCAGGAGGAGATGCGAGCCCGAAGGGAGGGGGAGAGGACAGGGGCGGAGATGTAGATCTGCGTGTCATCTGCGTAGAGATGGTAGTCAAAGCCGTGAGAGCAGATGAGTTCACCGAGGGAGTGAGTGTAAATGGAGAACAGAAGAGGGCCAAGAACTGACCCTTGAGGAACTCCAACAGTTAAAGGATGGGAGGGGGAGGAGGCTCCAGCGTAGGAGACCGAGAATGATCGGCCAGAGAGGTAAGAGGAGAACCAGGAGAGGACAGAGTCCGTGAAGCCAAGGTGAGATAAGGTATGGAGGAGGAGGGGATGGTCAACAGTGTCAAAGGCAGCAGAGAGGTCAAGGAGGATCAGAATGGAGTAGGAGCCATTGGATTTGGCAAGAAGGAGGTCATGGGTGACCTTAGAGAGAGCAGTCTCGGTAGAGTGGAGGGGACGGAAGCCAGATTGGAGGGGGTCTAGGAGAGAATGGGAGTTAAGGAATTCTAGGCATCGATTGTAGACGACTCGTTCTAAGATTTTGGAAAGGAAGGGTAGTAGGGAGATAGGACGATAACTGGAGGGGGAAGTGGGGTCAAGAGCGGGTTTTTTTAGGATGGGGGAGACGTGGGCGTGTTTGAAGGCAGAGGGGAAGGAGCCCTTGGAGATTGAGTGGTTTTTTAGACTGTGAGCCCATTATTGGGCAGGGACTGTCTCTATCTGTTGCCAAATTATATATTCCAAGTGCTCAGTACAGTGCTCTGCACATGGTAAGCACTCAATAAATACGACTGAATGAACACTGCAGGTATTAGAACCCAGGTCATCTGATTCCTAGCACTGGGCTCTTTCCACTAGTTCATGCTGCTTCTCCAAGAAAGAGGAAAAAAAGTTTGCTGAAATTTGGTGACAATCTTTGTCTAGAAGTACATATCTCCACTGGTTATTCATGGAGTAACGTTGTAATGGAAAGTGCAGAAGCAAACTGACAACATGGTTTGTTTCAAGTGCTCTCCTATAACACCTTCTCTCTTATGGTTTCTGTTATGGGTATGTTTTATGCCTATGTTCTGCCTCAATAAAAGCCTTTCTTAACTGGAGAAGCAGTGTGGTCCAGTGGATAGAGCACTGGACCTGGGAATAAGAAGGACCTGGGTTCTAAATCCCATCTCTGCCACTTGTCTGCTGTATGACTTTGTTTGCAGGAAAGAACTGTGGAGGATAGAACTCTCTTCCTCAATCAGTGATATTTATTGAGTGCTTACTACATTCAGGTTGTCTGTGTATTTAGTTCTCTGTGCCTTAGTTAAATGTAAAATGGGGATTAAGATAATGGGCTCCTCGGGGGACAGGTAGTGAGTCCAACCTGATTATAAGCACTTAAAAAATACCATGAAAAAAACACTTAAAAAATTAAATCATAAAACTGCAAATAGGAGTCCTAAATTCAAGCCCCAGCTCCACCACTACCTTACTGTTTAACCTTGGACCAGTCATTAACCATCTCTCTGTGAACATCAATTTCTTCATCTGTAAAATGGAGGACAGGGCCTGTGTCTTATCTCACTACTTTGTATTTTTCCAGGTACTTAGCCTATAGTAAGTACTTAGTAAATGGCATTGCTCTCATTATTATGATTCTTCGAGTCAAATATTTTACTCAACCTCAATGTGAATATTTGCCTATCAAACCATTCACTGACACTAGAAAATCTCTCAGGGTGATATTAAGGTACAGAGCTCCTCGAAAATAGTAAGCACTCAGCAAATATGATATTTTTGAACGGTAGTTCTTGAGCGCCTATGTATCAGGCACTGTTCTAGCCCTGGAGTAAATACAAGGTAATCCAGGTTGGACACAGTCCATGCCCCACATGGAGTTTACAGTCCTAATCCCCATTTTACAGGTGAGGTAGCAGGCACAGAGAAGTTAAGTGACTTGTGATGATACTCAATCTCCTCTCATGTACTTGGTAGTGCATTTATGTATATGAAAGGAATTTGTGGATAGAAAGCTATGTGAATAGAGGTTTATCTTCATAAATGACCAAATCTTCCCCTGAGTTTGAGTCCTCTCTAGACTGTAAGTTCCTTTGGGCAAGGACTGTACCTACCAATTCCACTGTCTTATACTTTACCAAGGGAATGTGTCTGCCAATTCTGTTGTACTTTCCCAAGTACTTAGTACAGTGCTCTGCACTTAGGAAGCACTCTATAAATAAAAACTGATTATGATGATGATGATTGATAATGTTTAGTTCAGTGCTCTGCACATGGTAAGCACTCAAATACCACTGACCTGTTAAAAATCTACAAATGAGTAAGCACTCACTGCACTCAGTGAATGGCAACACTCAGTAAACTTGGTTACATTTTACATCCCAACCATAAATTTATTGGTTGTTTGGGGGAAAAAGATGGGTTGAACAGCTGATGCAGGTCATGAAGAGTGGCTCTAGAGATTCAGTGAGATCTGCAATGTGGAGGCAGTCTCTGAGGTATTGCCTGCTCTAGATCTTGGTTTGGGAAACTTTATAGAGTGGGTAGCTGGATGATGGTAGATAGAAACTCTTTGAATGATGCTATGAGAATCGTAGAAAAAAAATTAAAAAAGAAAAAGAAGATGGGAAAGGTATGGGGAAATGAAAAATAAGTAGGTGGGAAGTATCAATATTGTCAAGTATCAATATTGTCATGTAGAAACGGATAATATATAAAATGCTGAGATGCGGGTACACTATTTCTATTGATATTAGCTCAATGGTATTTATTGAGCACTTGCTATATTCAGAGTACTGTACTAAATGATTGAATGAATACAACAGGGTTATTGGTAATATAATTACTATTGAATTACAATATGATGGTGCTACACTGAATATCTGAATGGAGAAAAAATGTAACTGGTTCCTACAATGAATTATAAAAATATAAGAAAAACCCAAAGAGAAATTATTTATTGGGGTACATTTAAACCAGTTCATAACAGGAAGCAACCAAGAAAGAAATTAAATGCTAAGGAAAACATAGCTTTATAAATTAGTATGTACCATCAAGTGTGAAGAGGGTAAGGAAAATACAGAGATTCATGGTTCTGACACAACACAATCAAGACCCTCCTGTACTATATGAAATCCTCTCATTGGCATTCATTTATTTACTAATCATTTAAGGTTGCTTTCCAACAAATTGTTTTGCTTTATCTCCCTAAGACAAAGAACCTTGCAATAATGGAAATATAGAGGGCTTTCCTCCTGACCCACTGGTATTCTATGGGATGCTGGAGGCATCACACAGAAAAACTGCACAAACAGAATAGAACTATTTGTATGCCTTGGCAACACTTGGAAGGTTTTTTAAAACTATTTTTCATAATAACAATATGAACACCATGACACACAAAAAAGGACCAAATCAAACATAAATGATCTTCCCTGAGGGAATTAAATTATTTTGTATTTTGAAGCTGCCAAATGACTGTTAAGTTTTCTTGCAGTTTGTTTAGACCAGTGTGTCCTATTTTGTACAAATCCAGTCTGATTCAAAGCAGACACCAGGACGATTGCCACTCTCAGAGGTTGGCATGGTGTGGGGAGCCAAATCTGCCTCTGCTTGGAACCATATTCATTCATTCAATTGTAGTTATTAAGCACTTACTGTGCACAGAACACTCTATTAAGTTCTTGGGGGAGTACAATACAACAATAAAGAATGACATTCCCTGCCCACAAACAACGAGCTCAAAGTCTAGATGAGGAGAGACAGACATCAAATAGACATCAACACAAATAAGATTACTGATATATACGTAAGTGCTGTGGGGCTAGGTGGGGGGGGGCAGGGGAGAAGAGCAAAGGGAGCAAGTTTGGGTGACAGAAAAGTGAGTGGGAGATGAGGAAAAGTGGGCTTAATGTGGTAAAACTTGGAGGAGATGTGCCTTCAGTAACGCTATGAAGGTGGGGAGAGTAATTGTCTGGTGGATTTGATGAGGGAGGGTGTTCCAGGCTAGAGGCAGGCAGTGGGCAGGGGTCAGTGGTGAGACAGATGAGATAGGGGCCCAGTGAAAAGACAGTGCCAGAGGAATGAAGAATATGGGTTGGATTATAGAAGGAGAGAAGTGAGGTGAGATAAGGAGTGAGGTGATGGAGTGCTTTAAAGCCAGTGGTGAGGAGTTTTTATTTTATAAAGAGGTGGATAGGCTATCACTGGAGATTTTTGAGGAGGGGGGTGACGTCCTGAATATTTCTGTAGAAAGATGACCCAGACAGCAGAGTGAGGTATGGACAGGAGTGGGGAGAGACAGGAGGTTAGGTGGTCAACAGGAGGCTGATGCAGTAATCTAGGCAGCAGAGGATGAGTGATTGTATTAACGTGGTAGTAGTTTGGATGGAGAGGAAAGGGTAGATTTTAGCGATGAGCCACAAGTGGCTCAATAAAACCCCTACCTGACTTTAAGGAAATCCCTGCTGCCAGGGATGTAGTGAGCTTTGGCTACCAATAGGGCTGATGCTATACTGCTTCTGGAGAAGCACTCACTGATTTTTTGGAGGATAGAACTGTGGAGTGGGGGTCCTCTCTTCCTCAATCAGCGATATTTATTGAGTGCTTACTACATTCAGGACACTGTACAAAGCACCTGGCAGAATACAATGTAACAGAGTTAGCCATCAGATTCCCGGCTCATAGTGAATTTATAGTCTCCAGGCTTCCCTCGCCCATCTGGTCTTTCTCCCTTTCTACTATGATCAGGAAGTAGCGAGTCACTCAGGAGGGCTGGGACATTCAGAAGTTCCAGTAGGCTGGAATTAGGGAGTTATTTATTTGTTTTTATTTGCCTGAGGAGCCAAATCTCTCAGGTCAGCTCTGTGACTGAGTCTCATGCAGTTCTCACTTCAAAGCTGTACCTTCCATATTCAGCACATCTGTGGTAGGCAGAGATACAGGGGCTCGGGCTGAGAGGTCAGAAAGGTGGAGAGACATGACAGATATGCAGATAGAGCTCAATCTGCATTGCTGCTATGATGAGCAGGATGACACAATGATGACATTGTGCTGCTGTACGAGTGACATGATGTGATCCTGTTTTCTTCTTTGGCACAAAAAGATAGTCAACTTCTGTATTGTTCCAGGCAAATGAACCACTGTGATCTCCTAAGGACAGAAGTCCCCAACTTCTGTGAAGCGGAGCTTTGCATCGGTATCTGGTGAACCCATCTGCAAAGTTCTGCCCTTCCCCAAAGCTGCAAATTTTTCAGATGAGAATGATGTGAAACCCAAGCTGAGAAAGCAGACACCTGGAATCAAACTGATACATCTATAAAAGTGTTATTCCATCTGTTTATCAAAAAGTGCAATCATAGCTACCCAGACAGATAGACATTACACTTCTGTATTGAAGACACTGGCAAAGAGTTCCATGAAGAGATCACGGCAACATTTTAAGAGTAAGGAATCCAATAATTATAACAATAATTATGGTATTTGTTAAGCACTTAGTATGTGCCAGGCACTCTACTAAGCACTGGGGTGGATAAAAGCAAATTGGGTGGGATACAGTTCCTGTTTCATGTGGGGGTCTCAGTTTCAATCCCCATTTTACAGATGAGGAAACTGAGGCCCAGAGAAGTGAAGTGACTTGCCCAAGGTCACATAGCAGACAAGTGGCAGAGAAAGATTAGAACCCATTACCCTCTGACTCGCAGGTCCATGTTCTATCCACTACTCTATGTCGCTTCTCTAAATCAATGTGAAATCATTAATGAAAATGGCAAATGGGTATGTCCATGATCAATCAATAGTATTTTTAAGCATTTAACTGTGTGTAAGGCTTTGTACTAAGCCCTTCAAAGAGTACAATACAATTGAGTTGTTAGACACTACCCATTTTGACAAGAAGTTAATGGTCTAGAGAGGGAGGCAGACATTAAAATACATTACTCATAAGAGAAGTAGTCGAGTATATGACTATGTATATTAGGGTTGCGGGGCTGAGGAAGAGACGAGTATCAAGTGTTTAAGGAACAGAGATACAATTGCGCACACAATGCACATGTGAATAGGGGAAATGGGAGTTCAGTCAGAAAAGGCCTGTGAGCTAATATTTCCCAAGAAGCCATTTATTACAACTCCACATCAGGGCTAGTTTGCTGACAGCACCTCACAGATCAAAGACTAATTAGAGCAGAACAAACAATGTATCATCAGCCAAGGAGATTCCTACAAAACCCTGCATTGGAGTGTAGCGATCAGGTCGAAGGACATATACAGTCAGTGATAAATGGAAGGAGGGAAACATTTCATTTTCAGTATGGGAGAAGATTTAGGACAGTCTTTTGGTGGGACGGGGTGAAGAGAATGAGAAAAAGACAGAGGAATTTGAGGATAGAGGAGGACTTGGAGAGAAAAGGAAAGAGAAAGAGGGAAAAGCAGAGTTAGCTAAGATCCAAAAGGAAGCATGAAGCATGCTGCCTCCTCCTCCACCACTGCCCTGCTGGTCCTCAAGTCCCAACTGGCTCCCCTTGCCCCTGCTCCAGAGTATCCCCGTCCTTGTTTTAGTCTTGTTTCAACCGTAGTGACAGTACACATATCATAAGATCAATCAATGGTATTTCTTGAGTGCTAACTATGTGCAAAGCACCGTACTAAGTAGAGGGCAAGAAGTGAAGCTAGAATCTCAGCTCTACATCTGATCTTTTCTATGGACGTACACCCTATCCAAGAAATTATGGGGCAAAGTTAATGACATTATTCCTCTGGTGTCAATCTCCCATCATCCTTTGCAAGGAATACAAGAGCTATGGAGACCCAAACCTAAACCAAGGGCTTCTATTGATCCCGACAAGTCTGTATGGATTCATTCACCTTGCTAGAGAGAATAGATAGTTCTAGCCTCATCACAGACAAAGAGAGAATCCTGCAGACAGGACAGCAACAAGTTCAATGACCTTTTTAAAATCCTTCCACCACCAAGGGTGTCAAGGAATAGAGAGCTTGCAAATTTGTTTTTGGATTTTGTTCTGATATTTAAACAAGTCACTACCACGGCTAGAACCACGAAGAATGCTATATCTATGATCTCACCTTTTAACTGTCAAGATCAACATGACAGGCATTTGCCTGATATATGCCTAGGCTTTTCTTCAACATGTAAAACTGAATAATAATAATAATAATTAATAATAATAATAATTATGGTATTTAAGTGCTAAGTGCCAAGCACTGTTCTAAGCATTGGGGTAGATAGGAGATAATTGGGTTGGACATGGTCCCTGGCCCACATGGGGGGCTCAGTTTTAATTCCCATTTTACAAATGAAGGACTGAGATTTCAAAGACCAGAGCAATCATTATCTACTAGACGACAGGACATTTGACAGCAAAAACTACCTTATCTCATGTTTATCCATTACTGAAAGTTCCAATTCAGAAACATCTGGACTAGATAATTACAGATATTGTTACCCGTGCATTCCCATAATTGATTTAGACTGCAGCATTGCCCTGGAGACATTTTGCCGCATGTCATAAGCAAGAAAAATACTGGGAACAATAACAAAATCTGTTTGGGATTCGGAAGCTTTTTAAGGCATTTGCCATCATAAGTAGATCTGAGTTCTACGAGCATCTAAATATCTTGGCCGAATTGAGAAGTTTTTGAGAACTCTTTGGCAGTCCCATACTGATGGCATTGTGACAACTGAAGGTGCTTGGTGTTACCCTCTCTCCACTGTCAATGGAGAAGAGCATGGTTGTGAAAGAGCTAGATGCTGAGACTTTAGCCTTCAAAGTAACCCTTCTAATTCAGCAGACTTTAAGGATAATGATAATAATAATAATTGTGGTCATTGTGAGAAGAGGCTCACTGTGGCTCAGTGGAAAGAGCCGGGGCTTGGGAGTCAGAAGTTATGGGTTCGAATTCCAGCTCTGCCACTTGTCAGCTGTGTGAATATGGGCAAGTCACTTAACTTCTCTGTGCCTCAGTTACCTCATCTGTAAAATGAGGATTAACTGTAGGACCACGTAGGACCACCTGATTACCTTGTATTTCCCCCAGCACTTAGAACAGTGCTCTGCACATAGTGAGCACTTAACAAATACCAACTTTAAGCATTATATACCAAGCACTGTACTAAGTGCTGGGGTGACACAAGAAAATCAAGTTGAACACAGTTGTCATTCCACGTGGGCTCACAGTTTAAGTCCCCATTTTCCAGATGAGGTAACTGAGCGACAGATAAATGAAGTAACTTGCCAAGGTCACACAGCAGACATGTGATGGAGTCGGGAATAGAATCCATGACCTTCTGACTCCCAGGCTCATGCTCTATTCACTTTGCCATGCTGCTACTCCATTAATTTGCAGTGTTGTAGATGTACACTCAAAGGAATGGACAAATTATTATAAGCTGCTTTACAAAATCAGCTGTGTCTTTAGACAAAAAAATATATATATCTGAAGACTGAGGCTATTTTATCAATTTACTTATTGAGCACTGATCTAAGTGCTTGGCAAAGTACAACAGAATTAAATATTATCCTTCTTAGGAAATTTACATTCTAACTAGTAAAAAACATTAAATTAGTTTACAGATACTTAAACCAAATCCTTAAGAGATAAGATAGCAAACCTGAACCTCACCCTTATGTTCTTTTCACACACACTACATACAATCAAAATTATCAATAAAAACATTGACAGATATATCAGGATTAAGATGAAACAGGGGCATGGAAAAATCTGCAGTAGGTTTTAAAGTTGTTAAATATGTTTATATAGCTGTTCTGCACAATTAAAAGATAATACCATTGACACTGATGAATGAGTATGTTAGTAGACAAATAAGTGGTTTTTTAAAACTATAAATCAGTAAACTCCTATAACAACAAAAAGTTTCACATAACAGCCCTCCCTATTATCCTTCAATATAGCTTGCCCATGGTGCAAAGGAAAACAACCCAGGTTGCTTTGTTTCCAACCCTGACACCTCATCATCCCCCAGGAGCTCAGAAACTGGTCTCCAACTCCTCCCTCTGCCATCTCTTTGGATTGCAGGAAGCAGAGACCCAAAAGCATGAAACAGAAATGGAGGAAGAAGCAGGCCCAAGGCTGAGGTTAGGCCTGGAGCTCTTCAAGGCCTTTCATCCAAGGGAGCCTCCTTAAGGCCTCTCTCTCTCCCCCACCTCGCCACTGCTTAAGGAGGGACAATTCTGCCACTGGAGATGAGGGCAGGCAGAAGTCTAGAAGCATGTCATCCAAACCTCTTTGTCAAGAAAGGCCAGGCACTTGTGGCTAGCGTAAGCCCGACTCAAGTAGCATCATATGTATTAAACCAGACACATAGTATTTCATGATGACATCATACTATAGATGTCTAAATGAATCTGTAATGCTTCTCTGAGGGAGACTTGTTACCCACAACTACTCTGCTCATGAGTATGGGTCCCAAGCTGTAGAACCTAGCAACATGAACTAAGTTAGTCATAGCGAGGACCGGGCCCTGAAAGTAAAAATACCAAACCTGAAGGTACCCAGTGTCATACCTATATAGGATAGGCAACTGACGCACTGCAAACTGAACTATCCCATATAATACCTGAACAATGACCACCATATTTAACCACCAGCTCCTTCTCAGCCTGACCTCCACAGCCAGGGGAAGCCCCATCTCCTGCACAAATTGTCTGAACACCATTTGGAATCAATCCTTCCATTTACTGAGCACTTACTGTGGGCAGAGCACTGTAATAAGCACTTGGAAAAATATACCATAACAGAGTTGATAGACATATTCCCTATCCACAATGAGTTTTCAGTCTAAGCATTAACGGCCCTTCAGAGGACGGGCTCTGTGTCTTATTCTCACTTGTATACTCTCTTCCAGGGCTTTTCAATTAGTAATCACTCAATAAATATTATTACTACTAAGAAGATGATTTCACTTTATGCCTGAAAAACTTATACTCTATGTCTGAAATTCATCTGAGTCCTGTACGAATAACAACTCTTACTTTTTTTGTGGTTGTAAATGTTTCATCTCGAAACTTCACCTTTTTTAACAGTTATTCATTCTATGGCTTATTTTTCCTTTAAGAACATCTATGCGGTCCACAGAATCATCCTAAATCAGAATTCTATGCCTTATACTCTATAATACTTAAATGCACATGATGTATGACAGATAAATAACCAAGCAATATATAACTAGCTAAAAGAAAAGAGGGCAGGGAAATACTTTAAAAATCCAGGAAAACATTCTTAAACAATGAGGCAACACCTTGGACTGTTTGGAAAACAAAAAGCAGCAGGCAACCAGGATATGCCAATTAGGAATAAGATGATTATTTTTAGAGGGAGAACGTTCAGAAGATGGTGATAGCAAGGGGCACAGGAAAAGATAGTGCTAGCTTTTAAAAGTAGCAAACGAAACAGCACATCAAGGACGATAGATGGAACAATCAGTTCTCACCCACGGATAAAATTCCACCATTAATAATATCATATTCAAATACAAATGCCAATGATATAGCCTCCCTTGTTGCAAATAAGCTATGCAGTGGTAAAACTTGTTTCCTTTCCATTCTCAAGGAAGGTTCACTTGATTCTTCAGAACATACCTCCTGGTGACATAGCAATATGCCTCCTGAAGTCTTGTAGAAGAGTATACACTTTCTATGAGCCCTCTCAAACTGATCAAATTGTATTTACTGAGTGCTTACTGTGTGTAGGGCCCTAAACTAAATGCTTGGGACTGAACAATGCAACAGGGTTAGCAGACACATTACCTTCCCGCAAAGAGCTTACAGTCAATCTTTACCCATTATTCTCAAAGGAGAGGGGAATAGCATACTAATTTGAAACTGACAGCCTGTTAATACAACCATCCACGGTGCCAAAAATAATTAGTTATTTGCTGACTTGGAATCTCAACTGCTTCCTCAGGGTAGGTGGTTCGGGAAAAGGATGGGCACGATGATCTGGCCAGCAGGCTGGGGGATGGATGACATCAGAGAAGAAACAAACTAACCCCGGGTGATGCAAGATGCAAGAATGCAGGAAAACATCTGTTTTGTTAAGAGAACTGATGGGTCAGTGGGACACAGTAAGCACTCAATAAATACAACTGAATGAATGAATGACACACCACCAGCTCCACCACACCTATACTGTAAATAGTTCTGGGCAGGGAATTTGTCTACCAACTCTGCTTAGTACAGTGCTCTACACACAGTATGTTTTCAATAAATATCACTGATTGATAGATTCAAGGCTTTATTGATTGACCTGAGTGATCTGCTCCATGGTACAGGATGACCTGAAAGATTCACAGACAAGGCCAGGGAAGTCCTTCAGATCACGGGCTTAGGAGTCAAAGGTCATGGGTTCTAATCCTGGCTCCACCACTTGTCAGCTGTGTGACTTTGGGCAAGTCACAACTTCTCGGTGCCTCAGTTCCCTCATCTGTAAAATGGGGATTAAGATTGTGAGCCTCATGTGGGACAACCTAATTACCTTGTATCTTCCCCAGCGCTTAGAACAGTGCTCGGCACTTAGTAAGCGCTTAACAAATACCAACATTAGATCTAAAGAACTATCCCAGTCCTCTTTAGAGATCACCAAACTGAAACAACCACAGGTCACGCTTTGAATTAGGAATATGATAGTGGAAAAAAGTCACTCTGAACTCCTGGAAAGCTCAGGATAGCTAAGATTCCCTAGTTCCCGTGGAGTTCAGAAAGTCCATTCCTCTATGTGCCCTTGCAATTTGCTTCAAAGAAATACTGTTTGCAGTGAACAGTCGAAGGTCCAGGTGGCTGCTGAGTTGGAAATTTCTAAACCAACCTGTCAGCCACCCCATACTTGTCCCACCCCTAAATGACTCTCCATCCTGTTGTCAGGGTTATGGCAGGCAAGCCTTGTAGAGGTTTCCCACACAGCAAGACGACAAACTCCCTGAGTAAACTCAAGCCCTCTTTTCCCTCCACTCCACAGGTAAAATATGGATCAGGGTTTGAGGGATAACTTAAAAGAATGAAAATCTTGATAATAATAATGTGGTAATTGTTAAGCACTTTCTATGTGCCAGGCACTGTACTAAGCACTGGGGTAGATAAAAAATAATTGGATTGAACACAGTCCCTGGCCCATACAGGGCTCAGTCTCTATCCCCATTTTACAGATGAAGTAACTGAAGCACAGAGAAGTTAAGTGACTTGCCCAAGGTCACAAAAAAGACAAGTGGTGGAGCCGGAATTAAAACCTAGGTCCTTCTGACTCCCAGGTCTGTATCCTTTCCATTAAGCCATGCTGTTTCTTCCTTTGGTAATCAAAGGAGCCATCTTCATATCACAATTCCTGCTAACTAGGGAAATGAAAAATGAATTTAAATTCCATGGATAAACTACAGAAGGATTGAAGATGGAAGCATGGTGTTCTGGGAAAGATGTGTCCACAGAATCAATATGGGTTGGAAATGACTCAACAGTGTAAGACAAGACAAGACTTCTTGAAGATATTTGGTTTGCTTGTGTCCATGTCTCATGAGTTTATGCTAATTTCATGGAAATCAGCATAAAAAAGCTGAATGAATGGATGAGAGATATAGTAAGTGGCATACCATTTGCTGGTTGATACTACCATAAGTATTCAGTTGGCATAAAAAATAAATACTATCTTGTTCCCAAATTTTAAAGTTTGCAACCAAGGATACGGCTTTGAAAAAAAAAAAGGTTCTACCTTGAAAGTAAAGAGACTCTTTTAAGCCCAAGGAGGTTATTGTAGTCACTCGGGTGCCCCATTCTTAGGTTTTTCAAAACCAAAAGTCATTTACCTCTTTTAAAAATTTCACCACTACCCTACAGGCACACCTTAAAGTACATCTGTCTTCGTTCCCTCATACATTTGTCTCATGACTAACCCACAGAGCAACTTAATGAGAAGGGGCAACAAATAAGGGTGCTCTCTGCTTAGGAGAAACCCATACTGGTCTAATGTAATTGAGCTTAACAGTGAGAAAAAAATGTATTTCTACAGAAAATACCCTATTTTAAGTGGGCAAGTTCTTCCTGCAGCCACTCACTTTTAACATAAGTTGCATCAGGGGATCTGGTGGGAAGGAAATATTTTTATTAATTTTTCCCTTATCAGTAAGAAGAATGTTGATTTTTTTTCATTTACGTACTTTGCCTGCAGGTAGCAGAGCTGAGAATCATATAGTAGAAATTTTCCTTTTTGATTAATTTCTTCCCGAAATGTGTTATGTTATTTCTTATATATAATTGATTTTAGGCTTTGCTCATAGCTGTACATCTATTTTTTATATCTGCACCTAGTGCCGTCCTTCAATCAAGAAAGTTGAAGGAAATTACCTGAATTTTGTTAAGTTTATTAAAAAAGAACCCTGTGAATATTTAAATTGAGTTTTGAAATGCTAATGCAGGAAAGATATTAGAGAATTTTAATGGTGGGTTCAATCTGACCCACACACTACTGTGAAAAAGGTCAAATTTTATTCAAATTGTTTCTTTACAATAAAAAGAAACACTTTGATTCTGGAAAAATGAATTGATATTCTTTACTATTAGTTCTTTGGCCACTAGGGTAGATGACCGCATTAAGTCAGTTTGCATATATATTTTCAAAGCATTAAATAGTTTTGAGCTTTCAGTTCCACTTCTTGAAACCCTACACAAGATCCCATTGGAATTAACAGATGACGAACATTAGTTAACTTGTTCATACAGCTTTATAAGTACCAACAAATGACAGGAAAGATGAAACAATCATCTATCCACTTTAAAGGATGAAAATGCAAACAAACAGATATTGGTGCCATCTTTTCTCAAGCTAATGCATGTCTAGAAAATAGCTTCTGCTTTAAGGCAAATCTGGCTTTAACAACAGCATAGTGTGTTATTCACTGAAGTTAGTGGCAGTGCTGGAATTCAAATTCAGAAGGTCTAGTATCCTAAATCATTGACTTAGTTCCTTCATTTAGCCACAATGATTAGACACCTAGCTCACTGTGGGCAAGAAATGAGTCTACCAACTCAACAGACTCAATATTGTGCTCCCCCAAATACCTAATACTGTGCCTTGCACATAGTAAGCAATCAATAAATATGATATAGTGATTACTGTATTCAGAGAACTCTGCTAAACACCTGAGGCATAAAAAGAAGCAGCGTAGTCTAGTGGAAAAAGCACGGGCTTAGGAGTCAGAAGACATGGGTTCTAATCCCTGCTCTGCCACTTGCCTGCTGTGACCTTGGGCAAATCTGTGACCTTGGGGAAGCAGCGTGGCTTAGTGGAAAAGAGCCTGGGCTTTGGAGTCAGAGCTCATGAGTTCGACTCCCGGCTCTGCCACTTGTCAGCTGTGTGACTGTGGGCAAGTCACTTCACTTCTCTGTGCCTCAGTTCCCTCATCTGTAAAATGGGGATTAACTGTGAGCCTCACGTGGGACAACCTGATTACCATGTATCTCCCCCAGCACTTAGAACAGTGCTCGGCACATAGTAAGCGCTTAACAAATAGCAACATTATTAAATCACTTAACTTCTCTGTACTTCAGTTACCTCATCTGTAAAATGGAGATTAAAAGTGTGAGCTCCATGTGGGACAACCTGATTACCCTGTATCTATCTCAGCATTTAGAATAGTGCTTGGCACATAGTAAGCACTTAATACCTAATCATTATTACTATAAAAACAAAAATATATGGCATGGGCTCTGCCCTTAAGCTCACAATCACATGAGGAGACAGTGCATGTGTGCACACACACATAATCTGTCTCCCTCACTAGACTGTAAACTCAAAGGCAGTCCATCCATTTATTACATTTTTACATGGAGTACATAAATTGATATAGCAATGTAACTACATACAAATAATAAAATATTTCAATTATATTTGTGTTCTCATACAAGATGTTCTTAATTTTGAAAGTACTCTAGAGAAGCATCATGGCTTAGGGGAAGAGCACTGTCCTGGGACTTAAATTCAAATCCTGGTTCTACCAATTACCTGCTGGTTAATCCTTGGCAAGTGCTCAACATCTCTATAGCCCAGTTTCCTCATCTGTGAAATGGGGAATAAATATCTGTCCTCCTCTTTTAGACTTGGGGCTCCATGTGAGAAAGGGACTGTGTCCAACCTGAATATCTGCCACTGCATTTAACTTAGTATTAATAATAACAATAATAACTATAATGAATATGGTATTTGTTAAGCACTTAACTGTGTGCCCTGCACTGTATAAAGTAAGCACTGGGATGGATTCAAGCAGATCAGGTTGACACAGTTCCTGTCTCATGTGTGACTCCCGGTTCCCATTCCCATTTTACAGATGAGAGAACTGAAGCCCAGAGAAGTGAAGTGACTTGACCAAGGTAACACAGCAGAAAAGTGGCAGAGGTGGGATTAGAACCCATGACCTTCTGACTCCCAGGCCCTTGCCCTATCCACTTCCTTATGCTGTTGCACTTAATTACCACTATCATTGTTATCATCATCATTATAATTATGTTATCTTTCACTTCCATGCTGCAAAAAAGCTTGTGCAAACAGATCTAAAGGTAGAGGAAACTGTAATTAATATCATTAAATTCAATAGTGCTATCACAAAAGAGCCCTAAAAGATGAGTGTTGTAATGGGAGAAGGTGTGGCTGAAGCGATTGCGATGTTAATGAAGGTAACGATTAGTTGGGGAATGCCTCCTGGAAGAGGTCGCTTTTCCAGAGGACAAGTCTTAGGGACAAGTCTTATGTCTGGCAGCATTTTATGAGACTAAAATGATTAATAACAGTAAATTGTAAAACAAAGTAATTTGGTTTGGAAAAAGGAAAGAATGATTCTGACAGAGGATCAGACAGCCTCCTGCATTACGTTCAATTAATCAAAAGTACTTACTGAGTGCTTACTGTGAACAACACACAGTACTAAGCACTTGAGAGAGTACAATACAATATAGTTGGTAGACATGATCCTTGCCCAGGAGTTTACAGTTTAGGACAGGAAGGGAGACAGATATTTGATAAAATTTTCTACATGGAGGAAATGCCAATACTAGGTAGAGTAATGGGCATGTAAGAGGAACTATGGACATATAAGAGGAACAACCTCCCTCTTCATATTCGATAGACAGCTACTCTCTCCAAATTCAAAGCCTTATTGAAGACACATCTCCTTCAAGTGGCCTTCCCTAATCCCTCCTGTCCTTTCTTCCCACTCCCTTCTCCATGGCTATGACTTGCTCCCTTTATTATTCACATCCTCCCCCACAGCCCCACAGCACTTTGGTACATTTCTGTAATATTATTTATTTATATTAATATCTGTTTCTTCTCTAAACTGTAAGCTCAAGGTGGTCAGAGAATGTATCTGTTATATTGTTGTAGTGTACTCTCCCAAGTACTCAGTATAGTGCATTGCACACATTAAGCTCTCAATAAATATGACTGACTGAACTACTATCAGAGACCAAAAGTTATGTCTACAGTAAGCAGAGTCGAAAAGATAAAGAATCGTGCTTAGCTCCTGGACAAAATCTGGAGAGACAAGAAAAATGTAATGGTAACTGCAGTGTTTGCTATAATGATGGCATTTGTTAAGCGCTTACTGTGTGCCAAGTATTGTTCTGTGTTTACTGTGTGCCAAGCACTGTCCTGACCACTGGGGCAGAAACAATATAGTCACATCCCACATGGGGCTCAAAGTCTAACTAGGAGGGAGAACAGAATTTTAAATCCCTATTTTGTAGATGAAGGAATTGAGGCACATAGAAATTAAGTGACTTACTCAAGGACACACTGCAGGTAAATGGTGGAGCCAGAATTAGAATCCAGGACCTCGCTCTACTAGAATAGGATGTCCCATGAGATCTAGGATTCAGTGAATTCAAGAGCAAAGGAATTCAGGGACAACTTAACCATTGGGCAATGCCGGGACATTAGGGCTAACAGGCTCCCCCAGGCTGAACCAGCATCATGGTCCAGCCCTGATGCAGTTTCCAAATGTCTAGAATGGTTCTTGAGACACTCTTATTTGGGCAGAAAGAAGAGATTCCAAATTAGTGTTTTACTAATTTTTAAGCACTCACAACAGACATCAGGAGACTAGGATTTGAATAGTATTTCTCAAGCCAACTACAGCAAACAATGGTAGTAAGATACCCTAACAGAGTCAAATATGTAAAACATCTACAATAAAATGGAACGAGAGAAAGTAAAACACGTTTCATTAAAGTTCAAAAATGGACAATATCCATGCTGTAAGTAGAAAGGAAAAAAATATACTTTGAACTTTACATGACAAAAGTGCACCTCTTCCCATAGCAGAAATGATGTTTTAAAAGAAACAACAGGCTAACAAAGAATACTAAACAAGGACTTTTTTATAATCAATTTTAGCTGCATATTATCCATGGCAACTATGAAACACTAGCTGTATTTTTTTTAATACCCTAAATTACTTCACAGACTGAAATGCAGTAAGACTGAAAGAAGACATGCTAAAATGAAGAAAACTGCTGAACCAATTGCAAGGAGTTTAGATAGCAGCAGGCTCTAAGTGTGCAAAGGGGAAAGAAGAAAATAAGGATTTGGCCCAGAAACAGAATAACCAAACAGCTAAGTGTGTTCCCTTCTTCCTATTACAGTTAAATTCATTGCATCCTCAGCAGTGACCCAGCTCATGAACCTATCACCTGCCTTGGCAATTATCTGTCTTCAGGAAGTTATTGGCCTCATCTTCTAGCAAATCATTTTGAAATTAGGACATGCCCTTCAAAGAGTCATTCTGTATTCATGATACAAGTGTTCCGTTCCTTTGTAGGAACATGGGTGCCGTATTTTAAAGGAATCATTTTTCAACCAGATGCCTATTCCTATAATCATGACCTCATTGCACATTACTGCTAACAGGGTGCTCCATGAAATCAATCAGTGGTATTTACTGTGTGCAGAGAAATGTATTCACTAATTGGGAAAGTACAACACAACAGAATTGGTAGACATGATTCCTGCCCAAGGGGAGCCTACAGTCTACAGAGGGAGACAAATGTTAAAGTAAATTACAGCTAGACACCAGCTGGGGAATAGTTCTTGGGCCTGAGGTTCCAAACCCTGCCTGGAAGTCACAGCTGCCCCACTGCCCATCCAGCAGACCCAGCCCTTTGGCCACAGTTTTGGCTGCTAAAGCTTAGAATTTAGTCATGCACAGGGAAAGTGTCTACTGACCCTGCTGTATTAAACAGTCCTCAGGATTTAGTACAGTGCCACACACACAATATGTGCTCTATAAATTCCAACGATAGACAAATTAGTCAGTCATATTTATTGAGTGCTTAATGTATGCACAGCACTGTACTAAGTGCTTGGGAGGGTACAATATAACAAAAGACATATTACCTGTCCACAACAAGTTTACATTCTAGAGAGGAACACATACATTAATACAAATAAATTACAGATATGTACATAAGTGCTGTGAGGCTGAGAGGGCAAATGAATAAAGATAGCAAGTCAGGGAGTAGAAGAAAGGAGTGGGAATACAGGAAAGGAGGGTTTAGTCAGGGAAGGCCTCTTGGAGATGTGCCTTCAATAAGGCTCTTTGAATGGGGGGAGAGTGTCTGTTGGATATGAGGAGGGAGGGGGGCATTCCAATCCAAAGGCAGGACATGGGCGAGATAGACAAGATCGAGGTACAGTGAGAAGATTAGTATTAGAGCAGTGAAATGTGCAGGCTGGGTTGTAGTATGAGAGTAGGAAAGTGGGGTAAAATAGGTCAGGGATGATTAATAATAATGTTGGTATTTTTTAAGCCCTTACTATGTGCAGAGCACTGTTCTAAGTGCTGGGGTAGACATAGGGGAATCAGGTTGTCCCACGTGGGGCTCACAGTCTTAATTCCCATTTTACAGATGAGGTAACTGAGGCACAGAGAAGTTAAGTGACTTGCCCACAGTCACACAGCTGACAAGTGGCCGAGCTGGGATTCAAACTCATGACCTCTGACTCCCAAGCCCAGGCTCTTTCCACTGAGCCACGCCGATTCTCTTATATTTAGTGTAATATCAAGAAAACTACTTTTAGAAGCTCTCTGCACAATACATCTAGTCCAGCCCTCTGCTTCCCGACAAATTTGAACCTAAGCGATCCTACGGAAACGGGTTCCTTCAAGAGCTCTATATGTTTTTCAATACACAGGAAATAAAGGAAGTCTTCACACTTAAGACACAATTAGTGCTTGAAAACAGTATTTTTCACATAGGAACAATGTCAAGAATAGGGGATTAGTTCCTCCCAAGGCTCTACTAGATGTGTATAACTGGATATGTATAAAGTTAAAAATAACTGAGGACAAATCTAATTCATTTATTCCTTTCTCAAAATAGGCTCTTGGGAGGGTGGGATTAGGGAAGATTCCCCGGTTTGTCACTCCCTTTAAGGCAAGCAGACGAGCAGGCGGTGCTGAGGGTTTTCTTTGTGAAATCCCTTCAGCCAGGGATTTATTGGAGGCAGAAGGAGAAAATGATGGATAGCTCAGAAAAGTGGCAAGGAGCCAGATGTGGAGGGGTGTAAGGAGAGAGGGGGTTGGGGCTAATAACCCTCAAGTAGTGGCTGGGAAGGAAGAAGAGAGGAGAGTAAGCATCCTTACAATGGCCCCTCCCTGTAATACCCTAGTCCAGCTTTGGCCTCCTACCTTTCTCACCAGAGACAGGAGAATTTAAGAGTTACTTAACAAATTCTGGCCTTGTCGAAACCCCAAAAAGGGAATAAGTTCAGAGATGTCAAGAAGTGCCTTCATCACAACTCAGATGGTCATAAACTCAAGGCTTCCTGCATACGTTTCTTATCTGTGCTGTGTTTAACAGTTGCTCTAACCCTATAGTCGTGTAGTCCTATGCATCATGTAGGTTTTAGTAAAGGTTGTCTTTGTATTTTGGAATAGTCCTTCCTCCTGCCCCCAGTGCCCCCAGACACTCAGTCGGTAGCATTTTTGAGGGCTTACTGTGTGCAGAACACTGTACTAAGTGCTTGGGAGAGTACAACACAAAATGATAAACAGAACATTCCTCATCCACAATGAGCTCACAGTCTAGAGATGAGCTTGCAATCCATTTCTCACCGTCTCTATAGTTAAAACTCTTTTATTTTAATTTTAGTGAGGGAAAACATCAAATATATTTGTAGAGGGGAATTTTGAAGAATAAAACTAAGAAAAAGAGTGATTAAAGTCTTCTTCCTTCAAGAGTTGGCAATTCTTCTGTTTTTCAGACCATTCTTCTACCTGTGACTGATGAGCTACTTGGTATAGAATTGCCAAAACTGTTGTTTCAGAGTGGAAGCATCTGCACAAAATGAGGTCTGGGAGTACTTGCATGCAGGCCCAAGACCCCCGTCATCTTTAATAAAGTGATATAACTCACAAAAGCGACATGTCCCAGCACCACCACCTTGAACCACATAGTCAAGGTGAGGGCAGCTGCAGCAATCTGCTCCACTTTCCACAAATAGGTGTGGCACTCCTGCTCCTGGAATTTTGCCAATTTGGCCCTCAGTTTGTGCTTGACACTGTAAATAATGATGAATATTCCCTCCAAGCCTGTACGGTCCTGCACACATGTTTTCCTGCACAGCCAGGAAAAAAACACATAAACATACATACACACACACACCCACAAAATAGCGCATTGTTTTCCCTGCTTGCCTGTAATAATGTGAACTATATGAAAATCTGCTATATTTCACAGGGACTGGCCTCATTTTCTGAATTTCCATCCTAAAACAAGGCAGACATTCTGCATCTGTTTTCAAAAGAAATACATTCCACAATCTCCCATGGCTAAAAGCTGGCAACATGAAGAGGGCAGGAATGGAAAAAAAAAAAAAAGGCAATGTGTTCACCTGACTCTAATTGTAAAGTGTCTTGGGATCCATTTCAAAGGAAACTTTATAACCAATGTTATATATTGTCATTAAGTCACCATAAAGGTCCATCAAATTCAGTATTTGTGAACATCTCAAGAGAATCTGAAAAGCAACTCCCTATAAAACATATCTTCAAAAGGACTTCTACTTTATACTAGTGCATTAAAAGACTGTCGAAAGACATACAAGCACTCAATACAGCTATATTTTTTTAGCAACACACTTGCTCTTTGGAGAATTAAGTGAGCAGGTAGGGTGCCAGAGATAACAAAGCAAGCTTATCCATGGGGTTCCAGCAGTCACAACCCAACGGAAGCATCGAAAGGCTCTCTTATAAAGACTATATCATGAACCTTTGGTGACAAAGCCTTTCCAGAATAAAAGCAAACACCTTTACAGTCAGAACTTATGGGGTCAGGCAAAAGGTGGAGAACTCACATATATTAACTCTATTTTCACGGTTCATGGTTCTCAAATCCTGGTATCTATAAACCCTTCACCCACTGCATTAAGACATTGTTCTATGCTCATTTGGAATAAGTGTCTGTGTAATTGCATATGGGGTGGAAAATGTGTTCATGGGTTCTTTTCACCTGAGTAAAATTTGATTTTTAAAATGAAAAGAGAACACAGAAATGCATTTCAGATACCTTCTCAAGATGACATCTTGGATCTAAATGACTTCTATTTTCACAGAATTTTCAAATATGGTTTACTCAAGTCCTTAACACTTGCTGATATATGTTGAAATCAGTTCTTTAAATTCACCCATAACTCTAATTGGGTTATGCTATGCTACTCATAGAAAAAAAAAATAAGAACAATTCACTTAGTTTAACCCAAAGAATTACTCTTACAGAAAGAGAATGGTAGGGCAGCATTCAACTTTCTTTCAAACTTCATCTCCTACCTGAATATGTTTATCCAAGTTTCACAGCATCAAGAGTTTAATAAGGCTCGGGGCACAGTAACTTGAGCAAATTTAAAAAAAAAAAAAATCTTGGTAAAAAAGATAGGCATATCCCATGGCTATTAATATATTAGAATCTTTTCTCTCAAAACATAAGTAGTAATAGGCAGGGAAGTAGTTGTAAGGCAAAATATAATGAATACTTTATTCCTCTGCCTCATCTATTATAGCCTGTTTTTACCTTCCTGTTTTGGAAAACCATGCTCTGCACTTCCTCTTTTAGGTAAATACAATCTGCATTTTTCTTCTCTGTCTGGAAGACCAAATGAGTCCCATGTCAATAGTGCTGCATGAATCCACTGCCAAAGTGCACTGCTTAGCAGGCCATTCTTCAACATTTTCCTTTCATTGATTGCCCCATCATTCCCAATTCTCAAAGGGCACACAAAACCATTCTATTCTTCCTATTTAACTATAGTTCACATGACAAAGTACCTTGGGCCAAGGACCTGTCTTATCTCACACTTGACAGAGGCCCTCAAGTGACCAGAGGGATATTTTCCAAGCATGGCTCAAAGCCCATTTTGGGGAACAGAGCTGATGAAGGATTCTACCCTTACTGGAAGGAGAAAGCCAGAGTTTCCAGAATGGTTAGCTAATGAACCCTGACTCTTACTTCCACAGCATGGGCCCTAACTGGGTTTTTCTATAACACACTCACACACACACACACACACCCTATATATTCACTGAAGGTGAAGCTCATCTATGAATGTGTATGCAGTTACAAGGGCCAATGTGGAATCAGCATTGCTGCCCACACTGGACACACAAAGGTTGTGCCTTGTTGTACGGTTGTACTTGATGTTTGTGGCACCTAACACTGTTTTCTTTTTTGCCCCTATGTCTCTTGACATAAAGCTTTTTTCAAAGACAGCAAATCCTTTCTTGATGGCAGAAAACTTGGCAGTGCTATCTTCAAAATTTTTCAGTTTTCAGCTGTAATGCAGCATTGTCTGTGGCTGTTTTACCATGTCCTAAAAATGTTTCCTCTGCCACCCTTGCTTTCCTTTTCCAACATCCAGATTTCCATAGAGCTATTCACCAATGATGGAATAATAATAATCATGTTGGTATTTGTTAAGCTATGAGCCAAGCACTGTTCTAAGCTCTGGGGTAGATACAAGGTAATCTGTTTGTCCAATGTGAGGCTCAGTCTTAATCCCCATTTTACAGATGAGGGAACTGAGGCACCAAGAATTTAAGTGACTTGCCCAAAGTCACACAGCTGACAGGTGGCAAAACAGGGATTAGGACCCATGACTTCGGACTCCTAAGCCCATGGTCTTTCCACTGAGCCACTCTGCTTCTCTATAAAATACAGAGAAATAAAAAAGAGTCAAGAAGGTGAGCACATCATTTGGGAGACTGTCAAACACAGTGTGACAGCAGGGTATCAGGCATGATCAAACTGAAGGTCTACAGAGCTGGAGTATGGTTCAAATTTCCCTTTGGCTGGGAGACCTGGACCTCACACAAGGTCATATCCAGTTCTTGAGCAGTTCTGCCAGTGTCACTTGGGGCCATACTCAATTCCAAGTGATAAAATCCCAAACAAAGTCCTGGAACATAGTCTCCATAAAAAATGTATTCACCTTAACACAACTACGCTGGATGAAACATTAGACTGTAATCCATCAAAGGGCAGGCACTGTCTCTATCTGTTACCGATTTGTACATTCCAAGCGCTTAGTACAGTGCTGTGCACATAGTAAGCGCTCCATAAATACTATTGAATAAAATACTATTGAATGAATCGATGTCATATTTATTGAGCAATTACTGTGTGAAGAGCACTGTACTGAGTGCTTGGGAGAATATGACAAATATACTCTGGGCAGGGAATATGTCTGTATATTGTTATACTGTACTTTCCCAGGCACTTAGTACAGTGCTTTGCACACAGTAAACGCTCAATAAATCCAACTGAATGAATTGAATGAATCATTCCCTACACACCAAGGGCAAAGCTCGTGATTTTCAAAATCCATCATACATCAGCACCTGGAATACTCTGTTTCTGGTTGCTTTATCAATGGTACTCACTGAGCACTTATTGTGTGCAGAGCACTGTACTATGCCGTTGGGAGAATACAATACAACAGTGTTTGGAAACACATTCCCAGCTCACATTGAGCTTACAATTACTGAGAACAGAACAGAAGAGAGTATGGAGTAGAGCAACCAAATTATCAGAGGACAAACACAGTTTCCTTATGAAGATTCAATGGCATTTATTGAGCACTTACTATGTGCAGAGCACTGTGCTAAGTACTTGGGAGAGTATAATACAACAGAATTAGCAGAAACGTTTCCTGATCAATTTACAATCTAGAGCCTTAGCCTGAATATATTAGTAATCTCTGGTCTGAGGGGAAAATAAATAAAGGGACTTTCCGAAGGATATGGTTGGGATTACATAGAATTGTTGATCATCAAATCCTTTTAGTATGAAGGCATCTTAAAAGATTTAAAATGATAGATTCTAAAACAACAAAATTAAAAGCACTCTCATATAAAGAGGTGACAAGAATATGGAATTCATTACAGGATACGTCAAGACAAAAATATCACTAGATTTAAAAATGTTTGGATAAACTTTATGAATAAAAATTCAATTTGGAATTAATGGAGGAAATATTAAATTGCTTGTCAATGAGTACAACCTTTACTCAACTGACTCCAAGTATCAATCAAGCAATAGAATTTGAGCATTTACTTTGTATAGACCTTGGGAGAGAATGATAATAATAAAATAATTATGGCATTTGTTAAGTGCTTACTATATGCAAAGCACTGTTCTAAGAGCTGGAGAGGATACAAGGTGATCAGGTTGTCCCACGTGGAGCTCACGGTCTTAATCCCCATTTTACAGATGAGGTAACTGAGGCACAGAGAAGTTAAGTGACTTGCCCAAGGTCACACAGCTGACTGGGGCTGAGTCGGCATTTGAACCCATGACCTCTGACTCCCAAGCCCGTGCTCTTTCCACTGAGCCACGCTATAAAATAGTAGACACAATACTCACTCTCAAGGTGCTTAAGGTGCCCTGTTGCCATTGTCAGGGGCAAAACATTAGGCTGGAAACCCAGAAATGGCAACTGTTTGGTTTCTCCATCTCTCTCTCCTTGGCTCTCATCTCTTCACTAATCAATAATACCTCCTCCCCAGCTGCAGCAAACAAATCAGCCTTCTTTATTTTGATTTTTCCATGGATCCTCTGCTTTCTAGACTGAAAGTTCACTGTGGGTGGGAACTGTGTCTACCAACTCATAAAGTGTGGCTCAAAGCCAACTGATTTGGAGGGGAAGGGGAAAGGAGGGAGGAAAACCCTCTTTTTGTATGGGGTCAGCCATCAGGGGGTTGGGACTTTATTTTCCTGCCTGGGGTGGCTTGTCTGTCAACTTGTGCTCGGGACACTCAAGTAGGGACAGTATAGATGGATGCTTATAACTTTGACAAAAGCAAATGTTCAGGGAAAAGTGACTATATTCATTTGGGCAGACAGGCAACATTTGGCAGGGCAGACACCCATTTCAAGTGCCACCAAGAGCCAAAGGTAGTAAATAGAACCATTAAATGCTGTCAGTTTTTAAGACTGCTTTTAGTAGGAGACCACATTAAAAAGTTTAAATTAGCAAAGGAATCAGAACATTAATAATAGCAAGCTATAATGTGAATGAAATATTGGGAAACATGAAAAATGACTTCCTACAATACTTGTCACCAGCCATGCAACAATTACTAAACATTCAAGTTCAAATATTATGCTTTTTCATGTTTATAGTTGTAAAGGAGCTATAAAAATTACATGAAGGTAATACAGGACATTTTTATCATTCTTAAAAGGTTGTCTCTGTCAACTAATGGTGATGGCTTGATACTCATTTTTACCCTGAAACCCTTAGTGCTCCAACCTTGGTTCAAGAAGCTTTGCCGCAGGGAGTGAGAGGAATGTGATCCACAAAAAAAGAGTAGAGACCCCTGGATTGTAAGCTCATTGTGAGAATGTCTCTGTTTCTTGTTGTATTGTATCCTCCCAAGTGCTTAGTAGAGTGCTTTGCACAGAGTAAGCACTCAATGAATACAATTGAATGAATGAACCCAATGCATCATGAAGACACAAACACAGAAATGAAGTTAGAAAGGGCTGGTAATTTGAATTAAACTGGCTAAGGTAGGTTTATATCATGGCTTAAATAATAGCAACAATTCATTATTTTGTGTGGTTTTTGCATTATTTCTTTGGTAATCAGTAATTAATACCAACATTTATGTATAATCATCAATTTCAACTGAATACCTTGTTACAATGTCAGAAACAACATTTAATTGCTGCATAATAATACAAACTATTCAACATAGGGATGCTAGGAATTTTTTGTAGTATGGGAGCATGCTTGACTTTCCTACAGCCATTGAAACAGGGTAACTAGCCTTTTTCTCATCAGCAGCTTTCATGTTTGGCTGGATGGACCATTTAAGAGGCTGTCATGTTGTCAGGGAATATTCTCAAAAGCCTTTCTAGTACCTTCGGGCATGTAGAATGTAAAGGTGAGGCAGACACACCAACCCCAAATCTGTAAGATGAATCAACTCGTGGTGTAAAGTTAAAGCCAGCTGAATTTCCCACTTTTTCTTCCATGCCAAAAAAGCATCTATTAATATTTGCATGTGAAGCTAGGTTCTACCCTCCACTGAACACCTAATTTCTTTTTCCAGAGTTGCCCTACAAGCCCTATAGCTGCAAACACTCTCTACAAAAGACATTACTTGGAATCCAGTTTAGCAATGAGACATTAGAACTCTGGAACTTCAAGTCTTCAGGTTCTGTTTGGGATAGATGCAAAGCATAGCAGATAGATATCACTCTGTGGAATCAGTTTTGGAAATGGACAATGCATAACATATAGGTCTCTGATCCTTTCAATTTCTTCCAAAGATAATGTTCTAAGTACATATCATAAAGTCAGAACAAGAAATCTGAAGAAACCCCCCTAGAAACTTTCTGTACAAGAATTGCAACATCAAGGGCTATGGGCAAGACTGAGCTTCACTAGAATGAGGCCAAACAAATCTTTTTTTACCAGAATGGGCCACTCAATGTGACATGAAGGAAAGATCAGTCAAAGGATGAGGGGACAATCTTTATACAAATTGAGTAACAGGTAAATAACATGGAAACCAGCTTAAAAATGAGGGGAAAATAGGCAGTTTTGTAATAGGATTAAAATAAACAATAGGCATACCTAGATTGTGAGTCCCTTGTGGGACATGGACTGTGTCATAGTTGTCTGACTCGTTTCTCTTGAATCGATCTAGGGTGTCTAATAATGCCACTTTCCAAAATCAGATCCTAAGACTCATGTGATACCACACATGCTATTTCAGCATGCAGTCTGGAGTGATGACATGACATAACAATAATAATAATAGTGGTATTTCTTAGGCGCTTAGAATGTGCCAGGCACTTGTACAAACACTGGGGTGGATACAAAAAAAATTGGATTGGACACAGTTCCTGTCCCACACAGATCTCTCACAATCTTCATTTTACAGATGAGAAAACTGAGGCCCAGAGAAGTAAAGTGACTTGTCCAAGGTCACACAGATGCGTGGCAGAGCCAGAATAAGAATGCAGGTCCTTCTGATTCTCAAGCCCATGCTCTCTCCACTAAACCATGCTGCTTCTGTTACTGTATGGAAGGCAACTCAATTCAGCTTGAATTAGCCTGAACCTAGAGTATTTATCTGGAGTACCCTGACCTACAACTATATGTGAGCCTTTGTGCTTCACTTTCAGATCACATGAAGTCTGGAGCTCCATCCAGGCTGCAGAACTCGGAGGCATGACACCTGACACCAAAGGTAAAATGAAGGGGACAAAAAAGTGCCCAGTACTATACTAGAATCAAAGAGGCAAGAGGCTCTTCAGGACAGCTGAAACCCTGGCTGTCCTATATAATATCAGACCCCTGACCACAACAAATCTATTCCTCATTTTCCTAAAACATTCTTCTAGGCATACCTACCAACTCCTCCAGAATTTCCAATGGTTGCCCATTCCTCTCCTCATCAAGCAAAAATTCCTGATAATCAGCTTTAAGGCACTCAGTTTCCCACTTGGCATTTATTCTCACTCCTCTCTACTACACTCAAGTTCACATCTTCATTCCTCTCTTGCAAAACTATCTACTGAACCTCTATCTCACCTCCTTCACTAATACAGTTTTGCTCATGCCCTCCCTTCTGCTCGGAACTCAATCCAGCAGACCACTGGTCTTCCCATCATCAAGTCTCTTTGCAAATTACATCTCCTCCAGGAGGCCTTCTATGATTAATCTCTAATTTCCCTACTCTATCTCCCCCAAAATGCCACTTCAGTCCTTCCCTATCACCTAAGCACTTACTCACACATTCCCCACTTCCCCTTTGCATTTAAGTACATATCTGCATATTCCCTTGTTTGCCCTTACACCCAAGTTATTTGCACAGAGTGAGCACTAAATACAACAGTAACAATAATAATAACGGTATGAAAACCATTAGTCTCCACGCCCTGCTGTTTCAAACTTTTAAACCCCTTTTCCCCAGCCTGACAACTCCTGCCCCTAACGATATTGCTATGGACTTTATTGAAAAATCTGAAACCAACAGGAGTGAGCTCCCAAAAACCTCCTTTGCTCCTCTCCGGTGACTCTGTCCTCCTGCCTACTTTTTAACTCTCTGATCTTTCCCAACTGTGCCTCAGATCTCTTGCCTCCTCTCAAATTCTTCTTCCTCCACCTGTGTCTCTTACTCCATCCCTTTGTACCTTATCACAGTTGCTCCCTTATTTCTTCCATTCATGTCCTTGACCTTTAACATTTCACTTTCCAGTAACTCCTTCCCCTCTGCTTTCAAACCCACCCATGTATCCCCTATCCTAACAAAACCTTGACCCCCTGGCACCCTACAGTTAATACCCTGTCTCCCACCTAATATACCTCTTCAAACTCCCTGAGTGAGTTATCTACACCCACAGCCTCCACATTCTTTCCTCCACTACTTTCTTGACCACTCTAATCTGGCTTTCGCCCCTTCACTCAACAGAACCTGCCCTAAGGTAACTAGAGGTCTTCTTGCCAAATCCAATGACCTCCACTCCATCTTAATCTTCCTCTACCTCTCAGCTGCCTTTACTTTGAACCATGCCTTCTCCTGGAAACATTATCTGAACTTGGCTTCACCGATAATATCCTTTCCTGATTCTCTTCCCATCTCTCCGGCCACTTAGTCTCTTCTGCAGATTACTAATTGAGGGAGTCCCTCTAGGCTCAGTTCTGAGTCTCCTTTTGTTCTCCATCTACACCCATTCCCTGGAAAACTTATTTGTTCCCATGGCTTCAACTACCAACTCTGTATGGTTGATTCCCAAACCTAACTCTTCATCCCTGATCTCTTTCCTCTCTGCAGTCTTGCATTTCCTCCTGACTTCAGGACATCCCTACTTGGATATTCCACCGATGCCTCAAAAACCTAACATGTTCAAAACAAAACTCCTAATCTTCCCACCTAAACCCTGTCCCCCCAACAGCTTTCCTATCACTGTAGACAATATCACTACCCTCCCTGTGTCACAACCCCGTAACCTTGACTTTATCCTCAACTCATTCCCCTCATTCAAACCATATATTCTTTGTGACCAAATCCTATCAGTTCTACTTGCAAAATGTCTCTAAATCCAACCTTTCCTCTTGAACCAAACTGCTACTAGTGCCTCAAGCACTTATATACCACTTTGACTACTGTATCAACCTCTTCACTGACCTGTCTCCTGTCTCTTCCCACCACAGTAGTTACTTCATTTTTTGATCATTTAAAAAAAAAAATCTGTCCATTTCTCCCAACACCTCAAGAACCTCCAGTGACCACCCATCTACCTCCACATCAAATTGAAATTTCTTACCACTGACTTTAAAACACTCAGTCAGCTCACCTCCTCCTACATTGCCTCATTGATTCCCTATTACAACCCAGCCCACACATTTTGCTCCTCTATCCCCAACCTACTCACAGAACCTCCATCTCTTCTATCTTGGCACTGACCTCTTGCCCAAGTCCTCACTCTGGGCTAGAACTTCCTCCCCTTTCATATACAACAGATCACCATTAACCTTGCCTTCCAAGCCTTAGTAAAAAATCTCCTCCAAGAGCCTTTCCTTATTAAACCCTCTTTTCCCCAACTTCCTCTCCCTTGTGTGTCACATATGCATGGTTCAGTGGAAAGAGCCTGGGCTTCGGAGTCAGAGGTCATGGGTTCAAATCCCGGCTCTGCCACTTGTCATCTGTGTGACTGTGGGCAAGTCACTTCTCTTCCCTGGGCCTCAGTTACCTCATCTGTAAAATGGGGATTAACTGTGAGCCTCACTTGGGACAACCTGATTACCCTGTATCTACCCCAGCACTTAGAACAGTGCTCGGCACATAATAAGGGCTTAACAAATAACAACATTATTATTATATGTATACTTTTAGCACTGTATTTCCACCCTACCCACAGTACGTCTGTTCAAATCCATAATTTTAATGTCCATCTCCCTCTCTAGACTGTAAGTTCCTTGTGGGAAGGAAACATATCTACCAAGCCTGTTGTATTCTGTTCTCCCAAGCTTCATAAATACCACTGATTGACTGATCACAAATCTAATGGAAATTGACTATTTGTATATTGTATTCACAGCATTGTTTTGTTTCCTTGCCGATAATCAGATTGGTCACCATATACTTCATCAACTTTTTTTTTTATTTAAACACTATATAAATCCTTCCTTCTGCATTACTCCTGCTGAATTACTCCATGAAAGTACAGACTTTATGGGCTTCTCAGGAATTTTCCTGTCAAAGATACACAAACCCAAAACATTTCTCTTTTTGTTAAACTAAATGGAATATTTAGCAGGTTTCTTTGGTTATAAGACAATTATATGGCGACAACTTTCATAAAAATCAGAATTATTTTGGGTTCAGACAACTAACAGGAATAAAGGGACAGTGTAAGAAGGTCATGGGTTCTAATCCCAGCTGCGCCACATGTATGCTGTGTGACACTGGGTAAGTCACTTCACTTCTGTTACCTCATCTGTAAAATGGGGGATTGAAACTGTGAGTCCCATGTGGGACAGGGATTTTGTCCAACCTGATTTGCCTGTATCCACCTCAGTGCTTAGTACAGTGCTTGGCACATAAGAAGCACTTAAATACCACAATTATCATTAAGGGACCTATCTTTAAAACAATAATCCAAATCATGGAAATATTTAACAGTGCTTTCTGAATTTAATCAAATGCAATTATATTAGGTTACTCATTGTTTGTCAATCACTAAACTTTCCATAATAATGCATTGTCCAAATATGAAACTACTTGCTTTGTTTCTAGAGATCAGGAAGGCAGAAGAGTTGTGAATATATATACTTTCAAAATATATCACTGTAACATGGTGAGTTAAGCAACTTTAATAATAATAATAATAATAATTGTGGTATTTGTTAAGTGCTTACCATGACAAGCACCATACTAAGCAATGGGGTGAATACAAAGAAATGGGGTTGGACATAGTCCCTCACACCAATGGGGCTAGTAGTCTTAATTTCCATTTTACAGATGAGTGACTGAGGCCCAGAGAAGTTAAGTGACTTATCCAAGGCCACATGGGAGACAAGTGATAGAGCCAGGATTAGAAATAATGACCTTCTGACTCTGTGACCCATGCTCTATCCACTATGCCATGCTGCTTCCTTCTAGAAACAAAGAAGCATCACAATCCTAACTGGGGAGTGGTGAAGATAGCTACAGAATCAAAGTCATGAGAGAAGCTGAGCTGGGAAAGTATTGGACAAACAAGTAGACAGGAAGGGTTTTGTGGGACATTCTTATGCCATGTCATGAAGCTGTGCAACTGCTATAGGCTGGACCAGACCCAATAGAAACAAACTGGCAGTGACTTGCCTTACACAGGGCCGTTTTATTTATGTCTTCAATGGAATTATCAAGTTTCTGGGGCAGATACCGACTGAGAGGTTTAAATGGGAGAAGAAGCAAAGGGAACTGTTGATGTATATGCTGGATTCCAAAGGCTCAAAGGTGATCATAAATATCAACACTCCTGAAGGGTCACTCACTGTCCTTCATGTCACCAACAGATTCTAATATCTGCAAAATCAATAGAAATCTACTACTCAAAGCAAACCGGTATAGTACCGCACCCTTTAATTTGTTTTATTGCCTCAAGGGTGGAAAAGGGCATGTTCCTCACTGTCTGCGAGAAAGGGAAGCCGTGCCAAGTTAATACTAATGGGAATTGTGTGGCTAAAACTCTACACTCTGCAATGTGTGTGCACCCTTCAGCCTAGGAATTACCTACCTTCTGCCAAGAGCCGTAATAATATGTATCCCAGAGGGAATGGCTTAGTGGTTTAAAAATTAGGTTCAAAATACTTAGACTCCCAGGAACTGGAGTAGTAACTCCGAACCTTATGAAAACACGGTATAATCCAATGCTGAGGCAAGTACGCTATAGTTAGTTCAAACAAAGCTTGAGAACCAAGGTCATTCTCAAAGACTATTCAAAGTGAAATATTGAAAAACATCCTAGAAAGGCAACATATTTACTAATAGGGTAGTAAAATGTGAATATTTATAATATGCAAAGCACTTCCTACTTAGACTGTGAGCCCCTTTTGGGACTTATATTTCATTTCCCCTATTGCTAAGTAGAATTAGAATACTTGGCACATAGTAAGCGCCTAACAGAAGCCACGATTATTACTATTATCATTATTCTCTTGCCTGGTTTATGTTTCTCGTAATGTCCATTTTGAAGGGTAACTGCTTTTATTTCATTTATATTCTACTTGACTAAGACAAATTTGTAACCAACCAGATCCTAGAATCTTCCAGAAACCATAGGGTAGGCTCCCCAGACAACAAAAGGATAGAAAAGATCATTTAGTAATTCTTAGCACACATAGGTTAAATTCCTGTAATCTGTGACTACCCCTTATAATGTGGACAATTACAAACAAAGAGAAGAAAACCAGAAAGCCAGTCCTGCTAAGACATACTCCTACACCAACACAGGGAGTAGTCAGCGCCTACAGCTGTCTTACCCAGTAGTTGTGGAAAAACAGGAGCAGCTGCTAGAGACAAAGAAGATCTGGATCTGGGCTTCTCTCCGTCCAACAATCAGCCCGGTTGTGTGTTTGTCCATAGGATTGAAAAGAAGCTCTAATCGGCAATGAATTCCTGACTACAGGAACTGTCAGTTGGTAAAAGGAGCATTCAGAAACTCACCACTAGGTTATACATAATTGATAAGAAAATTCCACAAAATTAGGCAATGGAAATTTACTTTCAGTAAATGCCGGCTGATTGAACAAGTTGCATTTATGCAGAGAACTGCTGTTTGATTCTTTTCTCACTAGACTTGCCAGGCCTTTTAGGCAGTATTCTAAGAAAAAGTGGATACTTTCCACAGTTCTCATTATTTACATATAATTTTGTGTCTGTATACAAAAATGTACAGGACTATATAGTCTGTTTACAATTGTTAGGGGGAGTTGTGAGTACTCTGTGCTTAAGTGGTAAGGGGGTGCTGAGGTGTCAAGAGGGGGGACTATATCATGGGAGATTAGGAATTTGTCAAGGAAGGCCTCCTGGAGGAGATGTATCCTCAAAGAACCTTTGAAGAATGGCAAGATATGGTCTGCTCCATATGAATGTGAGTAAGTTTCAAGGATAAAGACATGACAAGAATTCAGCAAGGGGAATGATGAGAATGGAGTATAGTGAGTAGGTGAGTTTATGAGCAAAAGTAACAATAAATCAATGGTATTTATTGAGTGCTTACTTAGTGTAGAGCACTGGACTAAGCATTTGGGAGAGTATAATATGAAAGAATTAGCAAACATATTTGGAATCTATTAAATACTTACTATGTTCCAAGCACTGTGCTAAGTGCCAGGATAGATATAATATAATCAGTAAGTCACTTAACTTTTCTGTGCCTCAGTTCCCACATCTGCAAAATGGGGATTTAATACCTGCTTTCCCTCTTAGACTGTTCCTCATGTGGGACAAGGACTGTATACAATTTACAAACATGTCTATCTACTCCAGTGCTTATTACAGTGCTAGGCATTTAGTAAGTACTTAACAAATGCTATAATTATTACTGTTTATAATAATAATAACGAAAATCAGTTCACACAGAGTCCTTGTTCCACAAGGGACTAACATTATAAAGGAGAGGAAGAAAAGCTATTTAATCCCCATTTCACAGTTGAAGAAACTGAGGCACAGAGAATTTAAGTGACTTTCCCATGGTCACACAGTAGGGCAGGCAGCATAGATGGGATTAGAACTCAGATCTCCTGACTCCTAATCCTGTGTTCTTTCCAGTTGTTCCACACTGCTTTTCAGCAGTGATGTGGAGTTTAGTAAGAAAAAAATATATAAGTAGAGACAGGGAGACACGTGTTTGAATGGCTTAAAGCCAGTGGTCAAAAGTTTCTGCTTCATGAAGAGAGAAACAAGAAATCATTGGACATTTCTGATGAGTGGAGTGATGTGTGTAATCACAGAAAAATGATCCCGGTAGTGGAGAAGCATGGATTGGAGAGAAGAAAAACTAGAGATCAGAGAGGAGACTGATGCAATGGTCAAGCCAAGATATGATAAATGTTGGTCCAAAATGGTGGCCATTTGGTTGGAGAGGAAGGAGTCAATTCTAGGAATGCTTTGAACAGAGAACCACATGATTTGTTGATAGACTGAATATGGGGATTGAATGAGAAGGAGGAGTCGAAGATACTATCAAGGCTGTGGGCTCCAAAGACTTGAGAGGACAGTGATTTTGTCTACTGGGAAATTTAGAGTTAGGAGAGTATTTGGGAAGAAAGTTGTGAAATTCAGTTTGGCACATATTGAGCTTGATGTGCTGGCAGGACAGTCATGTAGAAATTTGTAGGCAGGAGGAAATATGAGAGAGACAGCCTGTGTTTTACTTGCTGGACAGAATGAAGAAACCCTTAGCTCATTTTTGAAAACCACAGAGCAAATTATCCAGCAAAAGCAAAGATCATCATCCTGACCCTTTCTTCAGATTTTTATTGCAACTGAGGTAATTGATCCTGACAGAACAAAGAAGATATTCTTACAACCATAAAAATCAGTTTGCTGCCACCAATATAACTGAAAACCTTACCTCTAATGGATTATAGAGCCTTCTAATAAGGTCTGATACCTAACTCTGCCCATACTCTGAATCATGATGGCAAAAAGCCCCTTTTAATTAAGAAGATGGATTTGTTGGTTTCACGGTTCAGGCTGAAGCTTTTTTCCCCCAAAACCCATTAGCATCTACATTCCTATTTTTTATACTCTTTAAAGCACATTTTTAACTGTCATGTCCTTTACATTTTACAGCAGTGTATTATTTCAAAAATTTAAATCACCTGTGTCAATATAAATGTCTCCAATTTTAATCAGACCCTTCCAACAAAATAATATTGTTAAAGATGACTGTCTTGTGAAAAAGTAGTACTGAGATAATTTTACTCAAAAATAAAAATGGAGTAACACATTAAAGTTAAGCCTGCAAACCAGATTTCTCATACCAAGTGCTGCAGCATGCATTTTTTTCCAGATTTAGTATTAATATGTTCTAACAAATTGCGCAAATGTGGTCTCACAATTGACTTTAACATCTTCAAACTAAAGGACAACTCTGTACACTGAAGCAGAGTGATCCAAACCAAGATTTTTTTGTATGACAATTGTTAAGAGAAGCAGCATGGCTTCATGGAAAGAGCATGGGATTGGGAGTCAGAGGTCATGGGTTCGTTCTATTTCCTACTTCACCATGTATCAGCTGTGTGACTTTGGGCAAGTCACAACTTCTCTGGTACTCAGTTATTTCATCTGTAAAATGGGGATTAAGACTGTGAGACCCACGTGGGACAACCTAATTACTCTGTATCTACCCCAGTGTTTAGAACAGTGCTTGGCACACAGTAAGCACTTAAATACCATTATTATTATTACTAAGAATCAAGCACTATTCAAAATGTTGGGGTAAGCACAGTTTATCATGTTGGCTACAGTTCCTATCCCACACTCACTGACGTGTAATAGTAGTTTCACGATGGACTGGTGCATTTTGTGCTTCAGCATGTTGATAACGCAAAATACTTGAAGATGATCAGATAAATGAGTGGTTTAAAGCAGCTCCCTAACATTTGTCACCACAGTTTAAATTATGAGGTCTCCCGATCTTCCCACCGGGGGTGGGCAAGGATGATACCAGAGAAGATGGAGATGGGACTTCACGAGAATCTCGGGAGGAAGGGAGCCAGGCCGACAGCAGGGCCCATGGATGGGGACACCAATCAGTAAATCGTATTTATTGAGCACTGGCTCTGTGCAGAGTACTGTACTAAGCACTTGGGAGAGTACAATAAACTTTCCATCAGGGACCCATAGGTTCTTCTGCTGGACCTCAGAGGTGGGCACAAGACAAAATGGCTCTGCTCCAGCTCTTCGGGAAGGAGTGCCCAACTATTGCATTTACAAGCCCTAGAAGCAGCATGGTGTAATGACTAGAGCACGGGTCTGGAAGTCAGAGGTCATGGGTTCTAATCCCCATCCCACCACTTGTCTGCTGTGTGACCTTGGACAAGTCACTTTACTTCTCTGGGCCTCAGTTCCCTCACCTGTCAAATGGGGATTAAGACTGTGAGCGCGTCGTGGGTCAGGGACTGTGTCCAATCTGATTTACCTACCCCAGCACCTAATAAGCACATGGTAAACCCTTAACAAATGTCATAATTAATATTATTAGTTACCTCCACGTAACCAGCCCCTGGACCTGCCACCCCTTTCCAAATGACAGACACGTGCATTTTCTTCCACTGGACCAGAAGGTGAGTGCAAACCGAGGCATCTCTGCCCTGGATCCTAGGGAAAGATCATGATGCCCCTCTGAGGGACCAAGAGGCTGCCCCAGTGGGACAGAGAGAAAAAGATCTGTCAACCCACTCATTGGCCTGGGCTCTCGAGCAGTGGGCTGGAGAAGAAAGCAGGAAAGCACCTGTGGTTCCTCTCCAGACGCCAGACTCTCTGGCTCCAGCCCTGGGATGGCTGGAGATGTGGGTGTCAGGTTGGGCTGCCCCACTTAAGTTGGCTGGGACTGAGTCCCAGCTAGGGATGAAACGAGAAACCTCATTTGCTTTCTTTTCATTTAAAAATCTGACCAAAAATAAATACCCCAGGGCTAGCAGCAGTCCAGGGCACAGGCACAGGAAGCACTATGACTACTGGCCTGCCCAGCAGGAGGTGATGGCCTGTTCCCCACTTCGAGCTGTCCTAGGCTGCCCCAGAGTCTAGCCAGAGCTAATCCGGCCAAGGACCTACCCAGGACTCAGGGCCAGCAGGACTGGCTTCTACTCTGAGCCTGCACTTATTCCTCTACTATGGCTGCAAGGATGCAGTGGAATGGTGGATGACAGACTGAAGTTGGACTACATCATATGACTGGCAGATATCAATCAGAAGACCCATGGCACCATGTTAGGTCGTAGTTTATTTATGGTATTCATTAAATGCTTACTCTGTGCTAGGCACTGTACTAAGCTCTAGGGTAATGAGGTTGGACATAGCAAATAGCAGAAATAGAAATTGGATTCAATGATATAATTCAGAGTTGAAAGATCACTGGCAACTGGTAAGTAAGTTCGGGAGGTCAGGAAAGAACTTCAGGGAGTTGGGTTTGCAAGTGTGATATGATATAACAGACCTTATCTGACAAGGGTTGCCTTGTCAAATTTGTGAAGCGTTTACATACATCTG
Organism: Ornithorhynchus anatinus; assembly: GCF_004115215.2. Lineage (NCBI taxonomy): Eukaryota > Metazoa > Chordata > Mammalia > Monotremata > Ornithorhynchidae > Ornithorhynchus > Ornithorhynchus anatinus. The sequence continues at coordinate 67,159,458 of NC_041731.1, read as the reverse complement.
TAGTAGCCTTTGGTGAAGGTGAACATCCCAAGGTTTTTTCCCAGGTTCACAATATCTTGAGAGAGGAAAAAGGGGAGAACAAAAAAGAGAGGGGAAAAGAAAAGGGGAGGGAATAAAAGAAAGGGGGGGGGGGTATTTGCCTCTACTGTGTGTTTGATGTAATCTGCTACCATTAACTCCTGGAATGATCTGAAGCCTCAGATGGGGCACCAGGGATGCTGTTTCTTTGGTGGAAGTCACAGATGTCAGCTTCAGCCTCCAGAATGGCTCATAAGCTCAGGAAAATGAGGTACAGTATTCACATACCTGATATAGCTCTGAAGCCCAGACACCAGCCCTATGAAGCTGGTCCAGGATCAAGTGACCCTGAAGCAGGGTGGTGGTAAGGGAAATTTTGGTGGGTTCTGGGTCTGGGCCTACTAGTAATGAAGAAAAATTCAAGCTGCCATCTTTGCTAGGCTTTCAGGCTCCTTCTGATATCAAGGGGAGTAATGAGCAAGCTACAGTTGTTGCCCTCTTCCCAGGCTTTATAGTTTTTCTAATCAGTCAAGTCCATGTACAGGAGACCCTAGCGAATGCCCCCTACCAATTCTATTGTACTCTCCCAAGGTCTTAGTTCAGAGCTCTGTACAAAGTGCTCAATAAATATCACTGAATGATTCCCCACATGCTTTATTCCAGCATTTCCAGTAGAATGATTTCAGGAAAGGTGGGATATGTTCAAATTAGCATTCGTAGTGATCGACTCCAACTTCAGAAGTAAAGAGAGGATGAATGTAGATGCAGCATGCCAGTGGGAAGAGCATTGGCTTGGGAGTCAGAAGGACCTGGGTTCTGATCCCAGTTCTGCCACTTTGCTGTGTGACCTTGGGCAAGTTGCTTAACTTCTCTGTCCCTCAGGTACTTTATCTGTAAAATGGGGATTAAGACTGTGAGCCCCATGTGGGACAAGGACTGTGTCCAAATTGATTAGCTTTTACTTTCCCTAGTGCTTAGTACTATGCTTATTACTTACAAATACGTAAGTACGTAATAAATACCATGGAAAAAAATGTGGAAAGTAGCCTAAGGAGCATTACAGAATTGATAATAATAAATACTATTATGGCTTTTGTTAAGCAGTTACTATGTGACAAGCACTGTACTAAGCCCTGGAGTAGATACAACTTAATCAGGTTGGACTCAGCTTGTCCCAAATGGGGCTCACAGTCTAAGAGGGGAGTATAGGTATTGATTCCTTTGAGGCCCAGAGACATTAAGTGATTTGCCCATAGTCACACGGCAGGCAAGTGGCAGAGCTAAGGATTAAAACCCAGATCCTCTGACTCCCAGACCTGTTCCCTTTTCACTAGATCTTACAGCTAGTCAGGAAGTTTCTTAAGGGCAGTGGGGAGAGAAATGAGCTACTCTGAAAAACAGCTGGCAGTGAATGTGTCAGAATACTGAAAATAAAAGGTGTTGGAAAAGGAGGGACAAAAATAACCAGGGATGCAGAGAATGGCAAATCCGGCAATAGAGAAAGTGTCCCTAAATCAATCTATGATATTTATTGAGCACTTATTCTGTGAAGAATTTCAATTCCTTACCAAGTGGCTGGTTCCAGCTCAGAGTGCCATTAAAAAAATCATAACTTCAGTATTTTTTGACTTAAGTAGTAGTATCCTGCTGTAAGGTTCCCTTCCATTTTTATTACTTATAAAACAAAAAAAAAACTAATACAGAAATGTTGTGGAAAAGGGAAACATATATGAAACAAATCAAATCATTCAGTCTGAATCAGAAAAGGAATATATCAATATTGGAAGGGGGAAAAAAAGTAACAACCAGAAGCACAAGTACAGCAAAATCAACTGAAAGTCAAATAATTGGAGATTGTACCGACTGTGGACAGATGGAGTTCAATCTTTACGCAGAGGGCACAAGAACTTCTGGAACCTCTCTCCTCCCACCGCCAGCCCCTTATATTCACTCTAGTGAATTCCTGTGGGGGAAGTAGCAGGCAGCATTCCCAGCTTTGACAAACACAATTCCAATAGGATGTGCAGTGACTTGTGCAGAAAAATCCCTGGAAATTCAGGGCTGCCATGGCAAGATCCAGGCCTCCCCCATCACGTTCTTTATTGGCACCTACTATGCACCAACATCCATGAGGATGGACAAGCTTCCACCACACTGGCAAGAGCCAAAGAAATGTGATCACCTATACCTGGGTCCCCTTAACAGTGTAGTTTCCCCTCTCCAGGAGATGAAATTGATTTCCCAGGGATTAACCAACAAATTCCACATCTTAGGTATGGTCTTTTAAGACAAAAGAATGAAGATATACTACTAAACTATATGAAACCCCAAGGGATCATGGGATATACTCAAGAATTCCTCAAAAATGATTTTTAGATTTAAATAATAAACAGGTTGCATTTCCATATGGAATGCCTCACACATATCATGGTGCAGATGTTTTATATATTGATGGAACAATGAGTTCGCCAAGCCCCTTTGGTGTGTCCCTACCTGTAAAATATATATGAAATATTCAAAATATTTAAAATATTCAAACTGTAAGACCAAAAATGCATTAGTAAAATGTCCAGCAGTACTTGCTAAAATTACAATATGTAGCCTCAGGGTATAAGTGGGCAGGAAATGTGCCTGTTAGTGTTGTACTTTCCCAAGCTCTTAGTACAGTGCTCTGCACATAGTAAGCACTCAGTAAATACAAGTGAATGAATGAATAAGGAATGCTATTTGTACATTCATAGCTGTCAGACCATGACCTAGCCCTTTGGATTTGAAACAGGCAATAGAAAAGACACCTGATGATATCACAGGAGCAGAACCAATACCAATTCAGAAATTGGGCAACAACACTAGGGTGAAGACACAGATAGATGAAATGGGGGATTTTATCAACACGGGCTTTTTGCTGGTGATGGTGAATTGTCCAGATTACATACTTCAGAGGAATTGAGGAAAACCTTAAGGGAGTGGAAAGCTAAAGGATAAAGCATGAGCCAGCTAAATCTTGTGATTAGATTAGTAACTTGAAAAAATTTGGTGGTCTACCTCACAAAGATGTACTAGACCAGGGAGAGATGAGTATTGAATGGCTGAATTTGATTTCCTGCTGCTCTTTGGACCCTGTACTGGTTGTAAATGTATTATCTGATTCCTCTGACTTCTGTTTACTATTTTCCTTAATACTTGAATTTTTGATTATAGAAAATAATTTTATATCTCTTCTCATACAAAATGAAAGGCCAATGTGTATAATTTTCTGTATAATCCAGCCCATAGAAAAGGCACATTACTAAGGGAGGAGTTAGAATTCAAAAAACACATCTAATCATAACTACCTGCCTTTAAAGACCAGGGCCAGAGAGCAGAACACTTGCTTATTTCTGCGCAGTTGAGCAATCTGCAAAATTTTTAATCTCAACACAGGGGCCAGTAATTTACGTAAATAATCTTGAGGCACTCTAGCTGGGAAAGATTTTCTGGAAGTTCATGTTAGCTGAGGACCTAAAGATTATAACAAACCACAAATTATTTATGTTAATGTCTGTCTCACCCTATAGATTTTAAGTTCCTTGTGGGTATGGAACATGTCTACCACCTCCATTGTATTGTACTCCCTCAAGTTCTTTATGTAGTATTTTGCACACAGTAAATATTCAGTCAACATTTAGTAAATACCACTGAATGATTGATTGATTCAATAGTTTGAGATGGGGAACACTCCAAGTTGGTGTAAGGACTAAAACTGTTGACACGAAACAGGTGAGCCTTTACTGGGATTTCACTGACAGAAACCTGAGTGTCATTGTCAAAACAACCAGGGGGAGCAGAATTTTTTCAGGACCAGAGAATTATTTCTGGAAAGTTTCATAAATGTCCAAAGGCGAATGGCAAATCCTGTTTCAAAGTATCAGTTTGCCCGAAACATCAAGTTTACATTCTCATACACAACATTTAGGGAAACTCACATCACAGCTACAGGTGTTACAACCTCTTGCAACTCACACAGATGAAAAGTTAAAAGCTGAAACAAACTGCATCAGTGGCTTGGAATAAATAAGGTTGGCACTATGTCTGCATTTCACAGTGTAATCAGTCATTCAGGAAATCACCAAGCATTTGTAGGTTGCCTCCAAGTAATGACTAAGGATGAAAATCATCACAGTAGCTATAAACTAAGACAACAATTTTCAATATACCTTCTTTCAGAAAGGAAATGTTTTCCTTTGAGCTATAGTCTACGCTTAACAAGTGGGTTCTGTAGAAAGGCTTGGTCTACTCACTGAAGGAGAAATATTTCAAGTGTTAAGAGGCTAAATCTAGATGGGAAGTTTTGTGAAAACATGAAATCTACTGAGGCTTTTATAAATACATTTTTTTGAAACTCCAGTGATGATTTTTGGCATTTTAGAATCCAAAAAGCTGTAATTGAATATAGTTTTGATGTCAAGAAGATCAGACTTTTTTTCTCTTGTGCTATTTTTAGGAGGCCTAATTTTCTACCCATTTATTAGGGTGTTATCTACATGTAGAAGCATAGACTTACGAATTATTAGAATTCCAGTGGGGAGAAGGTACAACATGATAGTGATAGACTAATCACTGGGAAAATTCAATTTCCTGCCTTACAATAATACAAATGATTGTGGTATTTGTTAAGCACATATTATTGCCAAATACTGTAATAAGCACTGGGACACATATGCATTTATTTGAAAATAATTCAGGCCATATCTTCCTTAACCCTCCCCTCCACCCCCAAAACTTAATAACTGTGGTATTTGTTAACCACTTACTATATATGTTAATCACTGTACTAAGAGTGGGGTTGAATCAAAATCTTCAGGTCCCATATAGGGCTCAGTATAACTAGAAGGGAGAACAGGTCCTGAATCCCCATTATACAGATGAGGGAAATGAGGCAATGAGAAGTGAAGTGACTTGTCCAAGGTCACACAGAGGATAAGTGGAGGAGTTGGGAATTAGAACCCAGGTCCTCCGATTCCGAGGTCCATGTTCTTTCCAACTGGCCTTGCTGCTTCTCTACATTACCTTACCTCATTGACTTCCTATTACAACCCAGACCACACACTTCACTCTAATGCCAACCTATACATTTTTTTAAATGATTATTGTTAAGAGCACACTAAGTCCCACACTAGAAGCAGCGTGGCTCAGTGGAAAGAGCATGGGCTTTGGAGTCAGGGCTCATGAGTTCGAATCCCAGCTCTGCCACTTGTCGGCTGTGTGACTGTGGGCAAGTCACTTAACTTCTCTGTGCCTCAGTTCCCTCATCTGTAAAATGGGGATTAAGACTGTGAGCCCCACGTGGGACAACCTGATTCCCCTATGTCTACCCCAGCGCTTAGAACAGTACTCGGCACATAGTAAGTGCTTAACAAATACCAACATTATTATTATTAAGAGTTTGGTAGATACATCATCATAAGATAGGACACAGTGCATGATCTACATAAGGCTCTTGGTCTTAATTCCGATTTTACAAATGAAGTAACAGACCCAGAGAAGTTAAGTAACTTGCCCAAGGTCACAGAACAGACAAGTGGTAAAGATGATATTAGAACCCAAGTCCTGTGATTCCCAGATGCTCATTCTAGGCTTCAAGGCTCTCCATCACCTTGCCCCTTCCTACCTCTCCTCCCTTCTCTCTTTCCACTGCCCACCCCGCACGCTCCACTTCTCTGCCGCCCACCTCACCACCCCCCGTTCTCACCTATAGCGCCGTCGACCTCTGGGCCACATCCTCCCGCAGTCCTAGAACGCCCTCCCTTCTCACCTCCGCCAAACTAATTCTCCTCCCCTCTTCAAAACCCTACTTAAAGTTCACCTCCTCCAAGAGGCCTTCCCAGACTGAGCTCCCCTTTTCCCTCTGCTCCATCTACCCCCCCCAACCTCTCCGCAGCTAAACCCTCTTCTCCCCCCTTTCCCTCTTCTCCTCCCCCTCTCTCATCCCATCCCCTCAGCACTGTACTCGTCCGCTCAACTGTATATATCTTCATTACCCTATTTATTTTCTTAATGAGACGTACATCACCCTGATTCTATTTATTTGCTATTGTTTTAATGGGATGCTCTTCGCCTCCATTCTATTTATCATCATGGTTCTTGTCTGTCAGTCTCCCCCAATTAGACTGTAAGCCCGTCAAAGGGCAGAGACTGTCTGTTACCAATTTGAACATTCCAAGCGCTTAGTACAGTGCTCTGCACATAGTAAGCGTTCAATAAATAGTATTGAATGAATGAATTAATTCTATCTCAATCTCATGAATCTCACCTCTGACCCCTTTCGCCTTGCCCACATGGGATCTGGAATTTCATCTCTGTTCATATTACTCCACCACTCTCCTCACATTCAAAAGCCTTCTAAAGTCACATTTTCCCCACGAAGACTTCACTGACCAAGCTCTCCCCAGTCTACCCTCCCTTCACACTTGATTTGTACCACCTAAGCACTTTGATACTCACTCCAGGCCCACAACACTTATGTATATATTCTTATGCTCTCCCAATCAATGATACTTACTGAGCACTTACTGTGTGCAAAGCACTCTACTAAGAGATTAGGAGAGTACAATAGTGTTGATGAATATGCTAGCTGCCGCAAGAAGGGAGACGGGTTGTAAAATAAATTATGTATATGAATATAAGTGTTGCAGGATTGACGGTGGGATGAATAGCAGGTGCTTAAAAGATAGAGATTCAAGCACATTGGTGACATAGAAAGGAGAGAAAGTAGGGGAAATGACAGCTTAGTCAAGGAAGGCCTCCTGGAATTGTGATTTGTAATGAATTTTTATGCAACTATCTATAAATCATTTATGTTAACATCTGTCTCACCCTCTAGACGGTAAGTTTGCTGTGGTCAGAGAATGTGTCTACCAACTCTGTTGTATTGCATGCTCACAGGCACTAGTACAGGGCTCTGCATACAGTAAGCACTCAATAAGTGCCATTGATTGGTTGATCAATGAGGCTTTGAAGGCATTTTGCCCCAAATATTTTGTAGTTTTTCCTATTAAGATTTGTTACATTTTAACAACTCTCAAAACTGAAATAAATAATTTCTACATATATTTTGAATTATTGGTACACTATTTCTAATAATTCATAAGTCTATGCTTCTACATATATGAAGGGGGAGGGAGTTCCAGGACAGTGGGAAAGAGAATACAGGAGGTTGACAGCAAGTTAGATGAACTCGAGATTCAGTGAGTTGGTTAGAGAAGCAAAGCTTGCAGGCTGGACTGTAGTAGTCTTTTTCCCTTATCTGAAATTTATTTTAGTGTCTGTCTCCTATTGTAGACTCTACGTTCCTGTGGACAGAAATCATGTCTACCAACTCCACTGTGCTGTTCTTTCTCAAGCACATAATTCACTGTTCTACATAGAGTTAGGGCTCAACAAATAATACTGGTTGATTGAGGCAGATCAAGAACAGCTTCCTCCCACATGGGACTTTCTAATGAGGAGAAAAAAAACAAATATTTGATCCTCATTTTATAGATGAGGAAATAAACACAGAGAAGTTAAGTGACTTGTCCAAGGTCATACAGCAGGCAAGTGGCAGAGCTGGGATTAGAACTCCAATCTCCCGGCACCTGTGTCTGTGCTCTTCCCAGTACACCACACTGTTGATTTTTATCACTCGTCTTCCCCGTCAAACATTTCTTCATCCACCAACCCAAGGAAACGTCAAAGTCCCATAGGATCTGGCATCAGTGCAATTCACTCACAAACCTAAAATGTATCAGTGTCTTTGTCTATGCAAACAATATTTTCCATTGTCACTTTTGATCCTGGAGAAAACACAAATGGTATCACTTCTACCTTCAGTTTTCCACTTCTAGCCTCTGTAAGAGTAAAATACAGTCTATGTGTGGTAACGCATCCATGAGTTCCCAAATAATCTCTCTACAATCCCAAACTGTAGAGAAGCAGCATGGCTCAGTGGAAAGAGCGCGGGTTTGGGAGTCAGAGGTCACAGGTTCTAATCCCTGCTCCGCCACTAGTCAGCTGTGTGACCTTGGGCAAGTCACTTAACTTCTCTGTGTCTCAGTTACCTCATCTGTCAAATGGGGATTAAAACTGTGAGCCCCACGTGGGACAACCTGATCACCTTGAATCCCCCAGCACTTAGAACAGTGCTTTGCACATGGTAAGCACTTAACAAATACCACAATTTATTAGAGAAGCAGCATGGCTCAGTGGAAAGAGCACGGACTTTGGAGTCAGGGGTCATGAGTTTGAATCCCAGCTCTGCCACTTGTCAGTTATGTGACTGTGAGCAAGTCACTTAACTTCTCTGTGCCTCAGTTACCTCATCTATAAAATGGGGATTAAGACTGTGAGCCCCACGTGGGACAACCTGATTCCCGTGTCTACCCCAGCACTTAGAACAGTGCTCTGCACATAGTAAGTGCTTAACAAATACCAACATTATTAAATAATCCACTATATTTCTCTCCATTTAGAAAATGATTTCAATGGCTGTACCAATGAAAATTTTTACTAATAGATTTCAATTTGATTCATTCATTCAATAGTATTTATTGAGCGCTTACTATGTGCAGAGCACTGTACTAAGCACTTGGGATGAACAAGTCAGCAACAGATAGAGACAGTCCCTGCCGTTTCACGGGCTTACAGTCTAATCGGGGGAGACGGACAGACAAGAACAATGGCAATAAATAGAGTCAAGGGGAAGAACAACTAGTCTAAATTAGCCACATCATAATGATAATAATAATAATTATGGTATTTAAGCACTTACTATATGTTAAGCACTGTGATAGATACAATGTTATCAGTTTGGACACAGCCCCTGTCCTGCATGGGGCTTACAATAACAATAATAATAATGTTGGCATTTGTTAAGCGCTTACTCTATGCCAAGTACTGTTCTAAGCGCTGGGGTAGATACAAGGTGATCAGGAGGTTCCACGTGGGGCTCACAGTCTTCATCCCCATTTTACAGATGAGGGAACTGAGGCAAAGAGAAGTGAAGTGACTTGCCCAAAGTCACACAGCAGACAGGTGGCAGAACTGGGATTCAAACCAATGACCTCTGACTCCCAAGCCCAGGTTCTTGCCACTAAGCCATGATGCTTGGAAGGAGGGAGTGGAATTGAATCCTCATTTTACAGATGAGGAAATTGATGCATAGAGAAGTGACTTGCCTAAGGTCCCACAGCAGAGAAGTAGCAAAGCTGAGGTCAGAACCCAAGTCCTCTGATCCCCAATCTCATGCTTTTTCCACTAGGCCACATTACTTGTCAATATCTGCCTTTATTTCTCTCCATTATGCTGTATAATAAAAGTAATGGTATTTGTTAAGCACTCACTATGTGCCAAGCACTATATTAAATGCTGCTGAAAATACAAGATAATCAGGTTGGGCACAGTCCATATCCCACATAGGGCTCACAGTCTAATTGGAGGGAGAAAAGGTACTGAATTCCAATATTACAGATAGGGCAACTGAGATTAGACTGTAAAGTCGTTATGAGCAGGAAATGTGTATACTAACTGTGCTGTACTGTACTCTCCCAAGCACTTAGTACAATGCTATGCACACAGTAAGTGCTAAATAAATACCACTGATTAATTCACTGAGGCACAGAGAAGTCAAGGCCCTACAGCAGTCAATTGGCAGAGAGAAAACAAATCAGATCCAGCTCTCATGGCCATGCTCTTTGCACAAGACCATTCATTCATTCAATAGTATTTATTGAGCACTTACTGTGTGGGAGAGTGCTTGGGAGAGTACAATAAAATGACAGATACATTCCCCGCCTAAAAGCTCTCGCTGGGCAGTTTTGATTGCTGTGTTTGCCTGTATGTAATTTAGAATTTGTCTTTAAAATTTCACACATACAGAGATCCAATATATGATACAGAGTTAATGATCACAAATCAATGATGAGGTTGTGAGTTCATGGTGAGATGGTGCAGAGTGTTGAAGTGGCAAGTTGGGATGCTGTAACCTGGGAAGAGGACAGATTAATCTGGGAAAGCCTCCTAAAGGAGGTTGCAATTTCAGAAGGTAGGGAGAGCTGCAGTTTGTCAGATTTGCAAGGAGAGTTCCAGGCAAGGAGACAGACCTCTATCATGTTTCATCTCATTTTAAAACTTCTGGCCCTAGCACTCTATCACAATTAAGGGCAGCAAGGTGAAGTGTAAAGAAAACAGACTTCTCTAACTACTTGGATAAACAGATATTCAAGATCATACCTCATTGGTGTATGTGTAGCACAATTCATGTTTCCCTTACCAAATATTCAGGGTTTAAGACAGAGCAGACTGCACTTTTGATAACATCTGCTACAACAAATAACAAAAAAAAAGAAAGTGTAAAGTCTGATGAATGTTTAAACAGAACATTTTTTATGGATCAGCTAAATCTTTTCTGCTTTTTAATTAAAAGTAAAGAAAATGGAACTTAATTATCCTGTAAAGATTAGCTTGTGGGCATCTTCCTGTAAATTACTTCTAATTGAAAGCAAATTGTCAAGTGACATTCAAAGTACTGTCCTTTAAAACACAGCTGTTCTATTGCTGATTTTGGTGCATTACAGAGCTTTCTTGTTTCAATATGGCATATTTGAATATTTTAACAATTTTACTGGTGTTGTAGGAATTTTCATTTAGTATATCTTAATCACATTTCCTCTTCCAAAAAAAAAAACATGAAACAGTAGAATTCCAATTTAAATGCACCACAGCATCCTGAAACAATCGATCTTAACTCTCAACTCTTGCGTTTACATTTTCAGATTTGTTTAACCACTATTACATCTAGACAGTAATGGTCCAGTAGGTGGGTGGTTATCATCATTAAACAATTGTAACTGTCCAGGTCTTCATGTTATACTTCCTATTAGGTCAAAAAGTGTTGATAAAATGCTCTATTTTCATAAGTTGAAATGAAGTTTTTGGTAAAGGAGAGAAATATGTTTTTCAAAATTCTGGACTGATAGCTTTCAATATTCTTTCTAAAATAATGTGTGGGTATTTTTTAAGCCTCAGGCTCTCCTGGCTACATGCTAGGAATCAAATTTATAATCAAATTTATAACAAAGAGTAGATTAGACTCAGAAAATCTGCTTCAATGATACACTATAAAAAGTGGTAAGTCATTATTTTGAGTACTGCACATAATATAAATGTGTAATGGTCGAACTTAATTAGTCTAACTATACTACTCATCTCTAGGAGGGTTTTTGTTTATATTTTTATTTTGTTTTTTAGAGAACTCCACAGCTTAATAGAAGCACAGCCTAAAACAAAACAGCACAACATGGAAGTCAGATCTTTGATTCAAAGAACTGCGTAGGTGCCTTGTTCTTAGCAAACTCGGCATCAAGAGAAAGTCTAATTATCACAGGTTGTACCTGATGCTTTGTATACATACACAACCAATTATTTTGATATCTTGCCAAATATCCAGACAGACACACATTGTTGGAAGACCACTCCATGAGCCACCGTATAATGTCTAAAATGTATAACAAACACAGTAGGAGAACTGACTGCAGTACGAGACTGAGTCAAGACAAGCTTTAACGAGTTGCTAAGAATTCCCATATTTTACAAATAATGTCATCTTCCAAAATCTGGTGAAATTCATATCATCCAGGAAGGCACAATAGAAATAAGGTTCCTATACTCAATGTTCTTATCTCTGGTCACTAGTTTTAGTTGAACAACCACATGGACTATAACTGTTAACTAGTAATTGACTTATTATTTTAGGTTTCCACAAGAACAATAAAATGGATGCTCTGCAAACCCATGTAACATATACTCAAAGAAAATCCAATGTGCTTTGTACAAGTAAACTTATTCAAGGCGTATTGCAATTTGTGTGTCTTATCTGACCCAGGATTACACAACTTATTTTTCTCCATAATGAAATACCCCTCACTGCCAACAAAATAATTTCATCAGCTTAAATTGTATTACAAGACAACACTTGTCTATGGCACGACAAACAACTTGAATGTCTCTTTGTCAATTTTGCCACTTTAGAGAAATTAATGATTACATAGATGTGTGTCCTTTGTAAATACATGTGTATGTATACATGTGTATGTACACACATATATGCATATAAACACACAAACAATCCTCATTTCAAGATATGACACTATATTGTTGGTGAGAGTGTATTCACCATCAAGAGAATAATGCAGTACCAACAATTCATGACACAATGTGCGAAAGTACGGATAGTCCTTTTCTAGGCTGATGTGTTTGCCACTTGCAGAACCTGCCACTGCTTTCAAATCTCTCTCTCATGTTTCGTGATTTTACTAAAGAAACTGCTCAAGCACTGGGCTATCTGCTGAGGTTACCTCCCAACTGTCAACTTCTGCTATCCCTCCTTGTTTGAGATCATTGTTCAAAGTAACTATAAAATCTTTATTCTGCCCTTCATCTTGCATATGTCTCATATCAGCTTGCCCTAGAGCAGATGCTTCACTATCCTTAAGAAATCTATCTGAGGTGAAGCCAACCAAACGTATATTTCAAATGAAAGTTAAATATGTTCAAGTAATTAGAGTGTAATAATTTATTTTCATGTTGTCAAAAATATAAACAGCAATCTACTATATATTAATTTAGCATAGTATTGGCTGATCTTCAGAAACTCCCAAACTTCAAGGTTTTCAATCCATCAGGGTGAGAACCAGCCCAAAGATCTTTACAAAGAACTGGTGAGAAGAGGCTACGCACAACTGGACTCTCCTGGTTCTCTCCTGATGCTGACTTCCACTCTTACACTCTAACCACAACCACCGCTTTACCATTTCATAAGATAAACAACATGATGTAGTGGATAGAGCACTGCAAGTGCCACCCCCTCCACCTGCGCCTCGGACCCATTCCCTCTCACCTTATTAAAACCATCGCCCCTGCCCTCCTACCTTCCTTGACTTCTATTTTTAACCACTCAATATCCAATGGCTCCTTCCCCGCTGCCTTCAAACATGCCCACGTCTCCCCCATCCTAAAAAAACCCACTCTTGACCCCACTTCCCCCTCCAGTTATCGCCCTATCTCCCTACTACCCTTCCTTTCCAAAATCCTAGAACGAGTCGTCTACAATCGATGCTTAGAATTCCTTAACTCCCATTCTCTCCTAGACCCCCTCCAATCTGGCTTCCGTCCCCTCCACTCTACCGAGACTGCTCTCTCTAAGGTCACCCGTGACCTCCTTCTTGCCAAATCCAATGGCTCCTACTCCATTCTAGTCCTCCTTGACCTCTCTGCTGCCTTTGACACTGTCGACCATCCCCTCCTCCTCCATACCTTATCTCACCTTGGCTTCACGGACACTGTCCTCTCCTGGTTCTCCTCTTACCTCTCTGGCCGGTCATTTTCAGTCTCCTTCGCTGGAGCCTCCTCCCCCTCCCATCCTTTAACTGTTGGAGTTCCTCAAGGGTCAGTTCTTGGCCCTCTTCTGTTCTCCATTTACACTTACTCCCTCGGTGAGCTCATTCGCTCTCACGGCTTTGACTACCATCTCTACGCAGATGACACGCAGATCTACATCTCCGCCCCTGTCCTCTCCCCCTCCCTTCGGGCTCGCATCTCCTCCTGCCTCCGGGACGTCTCCACCTGGATGTCTGCCCGCCACCTAAAACTCAACATGAGCAAGACTGAGCTCCTCATCTTCCCTCCCAAACCCGGTCCTCCCCCAGACTTCTCTATCACCGTGGATGGCACGACCATCCTTCCCATCTCTCAGGCCCGCAATCTCGGTGTCATCCTTGACTCGTCTCTCTCGTTCACCCCACACATCCTATCCGTTACCGAGACCTGCCGGTTTCACCTCTACAATATCGCCAAGATCTGCCCTGTCCTCTCCACCCAAACGGCTACCTTACTGTTACAGGCTCTCATTATATCCCGGCTAGACTACTGTGTCAGCCTTCTCTCTGACCTCCCTTCCTCCTCTCTCACCCCGCTCCAGTCTATTCTTCACTCCGCTGCCCGGCTCATCTTCCTGCAGAAATGATCTGGGCATGTCACTCCCCTTCTTAAACAACTCCAGTGGTTGCCTATCAACCTCCGCTCCAAACAAAAACTCCTCACTCTAGGCTTCAAGGCTCTCCATCACCTTGCCCCTTCCTACCTCTCCTCCCTTCTCTCTTTCTACCACCCACCCCGCACGCTCCGCTCCTCTGCCGCCCACCTCCTCACCGTCCCTCGGTCTCGCCTATCCCGCCGTCGACCCCTGGGCCACGTCCTCCCGCGGTCCTGGAACACCCTCCCTCCTCACCTCCGCCAAACTGATTCTCTTCCCCTCTTCAAAACCCTACTTAAAACTCACCTCCTCCAAGAGGCCTTCCCAGATTGAGCTCCTCTTCTCCCTCTACTCCCTCTGCCATCCTCCCTTTACCTCTCCGCAGCTAACCCCCTTTTTCCCCTTTTCCCTCTGCTCCTCCACCTCTCCCTTCCCATCCCCACAGCACTGTACTCGTCCGCTCAACTGTATATATTTTCATTACCCTATTTATTTTGTTAATGAATTGTACATCGCCTTGATTCTATTTAGTTGCCATTGTTTTTATGAGATGTTCTTCCCCTCGACTCTATTTATTGCCATTGTTCTTGTCTGTCCATCTCCCCCAATTAGACTGTAAGCCCGTCAAACGGCAGGGACTGTCTTTATCTGTTGCCGACTTGTTCATCCCAAGCGCTTAGTACAGTGCTCTGCACATAGTAAGCACTCAATAAATACTACTGAATGAATGAATGAAAAGTTAGAAGGTCATGGGTTCTAATCCCAATTCCACCACTTAGCTGTTGTATGACCTTGAGCAAGTCACTTCACTTTTTGGGCCTCAGTTACCTCATCTGTAAAATGGGGATTGAGACTGCTAGCCCCACATGGATAAGGACTATGTCCAACCCACATTGCTTGTAACTACCACAGTGCTTAGTACAGTGCCAGGCACATAGTAAGTGCTTAAAAAATGTCATAACTATTAATTATTGTTTCAGAGTCATTAGACAAGTTTTTGTTACTGGATATGGAAAAATTGTAAAATTGATTTATGGTAGAGTTCCAACAACAAAAAAATTATATGATAATAATTAAGGCATTAATCACTTACTAAGTTCCAGGCCCTGTACTAAGCACTGGGGTGGATACAAGCAAATTGGGTTGGACACAGTCCCTGTCCCACTTGGGACTCACAGTCTCAATCCCTATTTTACAGTTGAGGGAACTGAGGCCCAGAGAAGTGAAGTGACTTGCCCAAGGTCACACAGGAGACAAGTGCCAGAGCTGGGATTAGAACTCATGACCTTCTGACTTTAAGGCCCATGCTCTATCCATTATGCCATGCTGTTTCCCATCTACTTGTCTCCCTTTGTTTGCGCATGTGTGTGCAAATACACACACACACACACACAGACACACAAAGTTTGAGATTAGCTTACAGTATTAGACCACCTTGTCTTTGTCTGAATATACACACAAAGTTTGAGTCTATCTTACCATATTTACTTGGATGTTAAGCATTATAATTCCTAGTCTAAATTTAATACTGGGATTATTAGGTACTTTTACATCCCTACCACCTCTTCCATGGCAGACAGTAAAATCCTGTACTATTTAGGACACTAAGGTCATCACTTAGTGAAAGCCTTTTCCTATGTCTATTCAGAGCTAATGAAGCAGTCCAAAGTGTCCCATTTACCTTAAACATCAGTTTAAAGATTGGAAAAATCTGGCTCCAGCTTTTCAAATCTGTTTAGAGTAACCAAAGATTTAGGAAAAGTTTCTTCCCTTTGCTGCTTCTGCACATCTTTGCCCCTTTCATCTTAAACAGAGGTTTTCAGCCGCAGTTTAAGATACTTCATTTTATACACCAAGTCTCCTTTTTTTTGGTTGCAATAGGGCAAAAGGAGGAAGCAGGAGAAGAATGACCACAAATTGTAGTTTAGTGAGGTTGGAATTCAAGAGGTTTTACTAATATAAATGATCCGGTCAGACAAGACACAAAACAATTCCAGTTGTGGCATCTCATTTTAGTACAAAACTGGAGCTCAATGAGTTGTATTTATTGAGCTCCTACTATGTGCAGAGTACTGTACTAAGCATTGGAAGAAACTATAACAGAGTTGATAGGCATGTTACCTGCCCACAAGGAGTTTCCAGTCTATGGGTGTTAGGTTGCTGAGGGAGAAAAGAGCAGAGAAGGAATGAGAGAGCTGATGGAGAGTCCTTAAGTCAACAATTACGCATTTATTTTTGATACTGACAGAAATGAGTAACCACGTTCAAGGTCTTGAGGAAGGCAATTCCAAATTAATGCAAAAATAGGTGAAAGAGAAGAGTTAATGGGAAAAGAAAGGTCAGCAAGGAACACAAGAATTGACAACTTCTTGAAGGGGGTGAATGGCAATGTGGCCCAGTGGAAAGAACACAGGAATGGGACTCAGGAGGCCTTGGTTCTAAGCCTGGGCACATCACTTGTCTGCTGTGTGACTTTGAGCAAGTCACTTAACTTCTCTGTGTATCAGTTTCTTTCTGTAAAATAGAAATTAATACCTGTTTTTTTCCCCTTAGACTGTGAGCCCCATATACGATGGGAACTATGCCTGTTCTAAAAACATTTTTTCTAAGCCAACATCTGGCCCAAAGTGCTTTACAAATATCATCATCATAAGGGTGAAGAGGAAAGGCCAGATTCCCAAATTACTGGGAGTCCCAAATTATAGTAGAGGAAGTATGGTGTAGTAGAAAGGAAGTCAGATGACCCTGATTCTGTCACTAGCTTGCTGTGTAATTCAAGCTCTCTGTATTAACAATAATAATTATAATAATTGTAGTATTTAAGTGCTTACTATTGGTCAGGCACTGTACTAAGTACTGGGGTAGATACAAGCTAATCAAGTTGGAAAAAGTCTCTGTCCCATATAAGGATCACAGTTAGTCAATTATATTTACTGAGCGCTTATTGTATGCAGAGCACTCTACAAAGTAACAATAAACAGACACATTCTCAGTTCCCACTTTAGAGATGTGGTAACTAAAGCCCAAAGAAGTGAAGTGACTTGCCCAAGATCAAGTCACAGACAGGTGGTGGATCCAATATTAGAACCCAAGACATCTGACTGCCAGGCCCATGCTCTATCCACTAGGCCACGCTGCCTCTGTTTCCTTATCTAATCATAACTGTGGTGTTTGTTCAGTGCTTACTATGTGCAAGGCACTGTATCAAGCACTGGAGAGTATATAAGCAAATTAGATTGGGCACAGCCCCTGTCCCACATGGAGCTTACAATCTCAATTCCTATTTTACAGATGAGGTAACTGATACCAGGGAAGTGAAGTGATTTGCCCAAGGTCAAACAGACAAGTGGCAGAATATGGATTTCAACCCATGACCTTCTGACTCCCAACCCCGGGCTCTATCCACTACACCTTGCTGCTTCTCCATCTAAAAAGTGGGAGTAAGATACCTCCTTTCCTCTTAAACTACTAGTCCTCAATGGAACAGAGACAATGCCTAATCAGATCATCACATATCTACCCCCAAGTCTTATAACAGAGTAAATGCTTTACAAAAGCTTCTTTATATATTGTTAAAAAAAATAAAACAGAAAAATGATATGCCTCCTTTACAAGGGATGGCAACTTCTGGATAGGTGGTGAAACTGTCAACCATGATGGAATGGTTAGAAGAATTTAAAGGCTTAGAGAAAATAAATTCATTTTTGACATAATGAGCTTCGAAGACAGCATGTCATCTATATGGTTGTGTTCTTTAAGGCAAGAGAAGATGCAAGAATGTAAAGCAGGTTAGAAGTCAGATCAGATGAGGTAGTTTTAGGAGATAACTACAAGTTGGTAGCCTACATGTAGCTGAATGAGGTTCCCAAGAGAATGGGTGTAAAGTAGGCCTTGTGGGTTTAGAAGATACAAAGACAGCAAAGGAGACAGATGAAAGTTAGGAAGAGAAACAGGAGAATATCATGACATCAAAATCAAATCTGGAGAAAGTGTCTAGTCATTTAGTAGAAAGGACACAGGCCTGGGAGTCAGAGCAACTGGGTTCTAATCCCAGATCCGTCCCTTGCCTACTGCATGACCTTAGGCAAGTCAATTTATCTGTGCCTCAGTTTCCCAATTTGTACAATGGGGATTGAATCCTACTCCCTTCTAATTAGACTGTGAGGCCCATGAGAATCAGGAACTGTGCCCACTTAAGTGTAGCCTAATGGAAAGTCCACGGGCCTGGGAGTCAGAAGACCCAGGTTCTAATTCCAGCTCCGCCACTTGTCTTCTGTGTAACAATGAGCAAGTCACTTTATTTCTCTATGCCTCAGTTTCCTCATCTCTAAAATGAGTATTGAATCCCACTCTCTCCTACCTAGACCATAAGCTCCATGTGGGATAGGGACTGTGTCCTAACATGTATCTACCCCAGTACTTAGAACAGCGCTTGACACACAGTAAGTGCTTAACAAATGCCATCACAATAATTATTAATTATTATCTAATCCAACATTCAGTACAGTGCTTGGCACACAAGTGCTTAACAAATATAATTATTATTATTATTGGGACAAGGGAGGACAATGGTCATAAGGGAAATGAAGTGAAGGGAGGGGAGAGTAATAATAATTATACTATTTGTTAAGCGCTTACTATGTGCCAAGCACTGTTCTAAGTACTGGGGTAGATGCAAGATAATCAGGTTGTCCCATGTTGGGCTTACAGTCTTAATCTCCATTTTACAGATGAAGTAACTGAGGCACAGAGTAGTGAAGTGACTTGTCCAAGGTCACACAGCAGATAAGTGTCAGAGGCAGGATTAGAATCCACCTCCTCCAATTCCCCCATAGAGTTTGGACAGCAAAAGGAGACACAAAATTGAATGATGCAACAGGTTTAAGTGTAGGCTTTTTAAAAAACTATGTCAGCAGAAAAGGCACCAGAAAAAAGACTGAGTTTGAGGAAACTTAGTATTGAAATCGATGGCTTCGTGTCCTGGAAATAGAAATGATCATATTGTGACTGGAAAGGAAGCTGACTTTCCAACCCCTTTTTTGGAAGAGAAACCTTGTAAAAAGCTTTATAGCTGATGTGGACAATGGATTATCTCTTCTTTTCCAGTAATCATTCTTTAAGGAGACAAATATTTGGTCCAGTGGGTAATGCCTTCTCTTTATTAATTAAATAAAGACTCTGAATTGTACCATTAGTCACGTCAGTAGAATATGTAATACACAAGCCCTACTATGAAAGAAGCAAAGTCAGCAGAGCCAGTCTTGTCATTATACATACCCTGATTACAGAACTCGAGGTATTTTCTATTTTCAGAAAAAAAAAGTTTTTCAGAAAAAAATAATGTTTGCTCATTTCATTCAATGAATTCAATTGTATGTATTGAGCACTTACTGTGTGCAAAGCACTGTATTCAGCATTTAGGAGAAAACAATATGACAATAAACACATTCCCTTCCCATAATGAACTCAGTCTAGAGGGGGAGGCAGGCATTAATATATATATACATAATTATAGATATACACATTCCCCCTCTAGACTGTGAGCTCACTGTGGGCAGAGACTCCCTCTCTTTATTGCTGTATTGTACTTTCCCAAGGGCTTAGTACAGTGCTGGGCAGACAGTAAGCACTCAATATGACTGAATGAATATTTATATAAGTGCTGAGGATATGGAAGGGAGGAGGATGAAGGTAGAAAGTCAGGGTGACACAGAAGGGAGTGGGAGAAGAGGTGAGGAGGGCTTAGTCAGAGAAGGCTCCTTGGAGAAGATGAGCCTTCAATAAGGCTTTAGAGTTGGGGAGAGCAATTATTTGTCTGATATTAGAAGCAGCGTGGATTAGTGGAAAGAGCCCAGGCTTGGGAGTCAGAGGTCATGGATTCTAATCCTGACTCCACCACTTGTCAGCTATGTGACTTTGGGCAAATCACTTAACTTCTCTGTACCTCAGTTACCTCATCTGTAAAATAGGGATCACCAAGACTGTGAGCCACAAATGGGACAACCTGATAACCTGTATCTATCTCAGTGCTTAGAACAGTGCTTGGCACATAGTAAGCTCTTAACAAATGCCATTATTATCATTATTCTTATGAGGAAGGAGGCCATTCCAGACCTAAGGTAGGATGTGGGCAATAGGTCAGCAGCTAGATACACAAGATCGAGGTAGAGTGAGAATGTTAGTATTAGAAGAACAAAGTGTGTGGGGTGGGCTTGTCATTCTTGATTTGCTTCTTCAAAATCTGGGATGAAAAGGGATACAATGGAATGTTGCACATATTCTTCTAAATCAATTATGAAAATAAGCACTGGTTTTCCTACCCATGACCTTCAAGAAATTGTTAAATTAGGACTATTAAGAGTAGTGGAAGACGGTGACAAAGCTCTTCACTCAGTTCATTTTCTGTTGGTTTGGTTTTCCTGGAAATCTGTTGGTGGTAGAAGACTGGGTACATATGCCTCAGAAAATTGTCTTCTCTAACAAAACCAGAAGTACATCGAGGCTGGAATTGGAAAAAATGTGGTCAGGATCAATTTAAATTTTGCTAGCCAAATAACACCTTTAGGGCAGAATGAATTTAAAAATTTTTGAAAATTACCTGCTAGGCTAAACAGGGCAAAATGTAGGAATTGGCCTAAGTGGCTCGATGACTGTGGAGGACATGTGAGAATTCTATTTTTGCTTCAAAAGGAGGGTAGAGATGCAGGACTCCAGGGCTTTTGTCAAGCAGCCACGAAGGCCCCCAACACCAGAGACATTAGACAAGGCAGCAATAGAAGGCAGGCCAGTTCTATCAACTTCAGAGCTTTGAACCTGCCGCTCTTCTCCAGGACATCAGACAAAAGATGAAGTTGGACCTTTCTAAACATCTAGAAATTTCGACATTGGTGGCTTAAGCTTCAGTTTCTCCCACCACCGTGGAACTGAGCAGGCTGGAAATCCAATTCCTCAGCACAACTGAGGACCACAGGCCCATAGACTACCTTAACAACCTGCAGAACTCAAGGAAGCCTGCAATGTTTTATTAATAGTAGTAATAATAGTGGCATTTGTTAAGTCCTTACTATGTGTCAGGCACTGTACTAAGCACGGGTCGATACAAGCAAATCAGGATGGACACCATCCCTGTCCCACGTAGGGCTCACAGTCTCAATCCCCATTTTACACATGAGGTTACTGAGGCACAGAGAAGCTAAGTGACTTGCACAAGATCACACAGCAGACAAGTGGCAGATCCAGAATTAGAACCCATGACCTTCTTCTGACTCCCAGGTACAAGCTCTATCCACTAAGCCAGGCACTACATTGAACTTAATATTCCAGTGCAGCTTAGATAAATTATTTTAAATATTCTTCTACTTTCCAGCACATATTGGATCTTAGCTTACACTTGCATTGTGTTTTAAAATTGTGAGTCAGTGAAGCAGATATGATTGAATTTAACTTTGAATCATGAATCCCTTTTTTTTTTTTTTAAAGGGGAAAAAGATTTACAGTTTGTAAATTACAAAACTTGATGAGTGGCCTCCCTAAGTGAAACCCATGTCACTCATTAATTGCTGACTGAACCACAATACCATCGATGAGGTTTCCTTTTTCCTGTGAAAAATCTTTCACAGGAAGATTGCTGACACATTTTGTTGATGGTTTTGTCTCCTAAAATAGGTATCAAGGGGTAATGGCAACAGTAGCAAATCCAGGAATAGGTAAAGATTTATATAGATTAGGCCCAAAGAGACTTAAAGGAGAGAACATATTTCTTGACTAAATGGAGAACCCTAAATTTTCTCTATTTTTAAAAATTATGCCTTTCAACTCAATAGTCAAAAGCAATTCAAAGAATAGCTATACACACACACATCCATACATATATATATATATGCGTATAGATATAGATATATAGATATAAAGAGAGATAGATAGAGAGATAGAGAGATAGAGAGAGATATATATGCATATGTTTCTGTGTATATATATGTGTGCATGTATGTATATAGAGATATTAATAATGGGCCTGGGAGTCAGAAGGTCATAATCTTCAGAAGCTTTTAATCCCAACTCTGCTGCTTGTCTGCTAGGTGACCTTGGGCAAGACACTTCACTTTTCTGGGCCTCCACTACATCATCTGTAAAATGAGGATTGAGATGGTGGGGCCCATATGGGACAGCGATTGTATTCAGCACGATTTGCTTGTATCCACCCCAGTGCTTAGTACAGTGCCTCGTACCTAGTAAGCACTTAAACACCATCATTATTATATATACATAAAAGTAGCACAATAATGCCATCATCAATGCATGGTAAGTGTACTTACTTATCCCCCTTGGTAATGACTCGTATTTTTATAAGTAAAGGTTGATTTCCTAAGCAGTTGATCTTCTTAACCGTACTCCTACCCAAATGATTCTAAATTATGTATATTATGTGGGATAGCCACTAGTGATTTTTTCTTTAGACAAGGACAGATAATAGTATACTGCGTTGGACATCCTAATGAAGTTCCTAAGACAAATGCAACATTTCACATACATATATATATTATAATTAACAAAACTTGGTAATTATACATCATACAGTATACTCAGGTCAACACCATGTAAAAGAGTCCAACAAACCTTGGTTGTTACCATATAAGTCACTGGATATTAAAGTTACTTATATATAGTTGTATTAGAATGTTTTGATTAAAACTAGGTGGGAAGTCTAAGAATAGGTGGTATTTATTGAACACACTGAGTACTGAGCACTGTATTAAGCATTTGGGAGGGTACAAAATCAAACTCTTTCTAAAATGGGTCACAAAGAAACATTTAGAATATATCAATAAACCTTATGCCACACCCTTAAAAAACTATTCCATATGAAATCAAGAAATACAAAATAGAATCTGTTCCTTTAACGTACAAGAAAAGTGCTTCTGCTAAGGGATCATCATCGTGTGCACACAGACACACACAAAAATGAGAGCTAGAGAGAGGGAGAGAGGGAGAGAGGGAGAGGCATGGCTTGTATTTAATATATCCCAGCAGGCTTAAAGTACAAAGAAAGTGCTTCTGCTAAGGGATCATTACCATGTGCGTACGGACACACAGAAAAATTGGAGAGAGATAGAAAGGCGGGGAGGGAGAGAGAGCTTGCATTCAATATACCCCAGCAGGTTTGTTCAAGACTTCAGATATAAAAAACCGCACACTCTAGAGTTCAACACTGATCTGACTACTAGCGTGATTTTTAGGTGCCTGTTTGCAGATGCAGTAGAGTTATCAATCCAAACAGACACACAATCCAGGTCCAATGTCACTTCTCCTCATTATGTTAATAGTTAATACATGCAAATGAAAACACTCTAGCAATTTGATTTCTTTGAAGATAGTTTGCATATTGTCTTAGCCATAATGACTGTACACTTCCCTCAGCCTCGATTTATGCAAGGGTAGTTTAGTTCATTTTTATCAGCTCAAGTTCATTTTGGCTGCTACTGGAATGTATGTACGTGTTTCTTTTTTACCTTTCACCTAATTACCATTCAGGTACCATACACAGATTTTTCATGCTATTGGTGTTTTTCTTAATTAAGAAACAAATGAATTCTCCCTAGCAAAAAGATGGAACAACAGAATAAGATGCCAGGGGCTGATGTTCTGCTTCTTAATTGAAGCTTTTCCATTGTTATGTGTCTGTTGTGAGGGGGCAGGAATGTCATAAGTGTAGAGTGTGAACAGTACAAAAATAACAGAATGAAAGTACTTTTAGAAACCAAGAAAATAATCCAGAAATATTAGTTTACAGATACAGATCCTAATCGTGTTAATTTTTCCACTAAAATTACCACAATTATTACTAAAAAAAACAATTTCTTTCAAAGACTCCTGACATCTGGAGATCATCATGCTCTGTATAATCTCTGGCCAGAGGAAATGCATTACCATTTCACTGTCTAGTTTGTGCACTCTGTGCATATGCACTTCATTTAGTTCAGGAGGTGTCTACACCCATGTTCAGAAGAATTCATACCTTTGTTGCTTCACTCAATGAGAAAAATATTTCTCACCTTAGAGGTATCGCCTACAAAAATTTTAATATCAGAACTATAATTTGGTTCAATGCTCCACATTCTCAGTGTAATATTGTGCACTATAATCTTGGCTTCTAGAGGCATATTATTCTTCTCACACTTCTGAGTTATGTGGCCGGTTCATTCAAGCTTTTCTGTGGAGTGACCAACAAGAATATACATATTTCGCAATAATACTTCAATAAGATCTATTTATTTTATCAAACTATGTAATATTGACCCTGTATCTCCCCCAGCGCTTAGAATAGTGCTCTGCACATAGTAAGTGCTTAACAAATACCAACATTATTATTATTATTTTGTACTTGCTGTCTTCAGGCCAAGGTAGAAAAACAAAGTGGGGCTTAGGGAACAGAACACAGTACTGGGAGTCAAAAGGATCTGGGTTCTAATCCCAGGTCCGTCATTTGTGTGCTGTGTGATCCTGGGCAAATCACAACTTCTCTGTGCCTGTTACTTCATCTGTAAAATGGGGATTAAGACTGTGATCCCCACGTGGTACATGGACTACGTCCAACCTGATTAGCTTATATCTACCCTAACACTTAGAACTGTGCTTGGCACATAGTAACGCTTAATATCATCATCATTACTACAATTATTATTGCCATCATCATCATTATTATTACCAATCCTGGTTCTGGCCCTTTCCCTTGGACAAGTCACTTAACTTTCAAGAATCATGCCATTGGTGGTCTCTCGTCCTGAACTTCTCTCTGCTACTCGTTTGCTCTGTGACTCAGTTTCATCTGTTTCAGTTTCAGCCTCCTTTCTGACCTCCCAATCTCTTGTCTCTGCCCACTTCAGTCCATACTTCACTCTGCTTCCCGGATTATCTTTTCTACATAAAAGTTCTGGGCATGTCACCCCCCTCCTCAAAAATCTCCAGTGGTTGCCTATCAACCTTTGTATCAAACAAAAACTCCTCACTATTGGATTCAAAGCTCTCCATCACTTTGCCCCTTCTTACCTTACATTCCTTCTCTTCTTCTACATCCCAGGCCGCACACTCCACTCATCTAGTGCGAACCTTCTCATTGTGCCTTGTTCTCACCTGTCCAGCCGTAGACCCCTGGCCCACATCCTACCTCTTGCCTTGAATGCCCTCCCTCCTCAAATCTGCCAATCACACTTCCCCCATTCAAAGTCCCACTGAAGGCTCATCCCCTCCAAGAGGCCTTCCTGGACTAAGTCCCTTTTCCTCTGCTCCCTTTCCCCTCAACGTCATCCCAAGTCACTCTCTTTGCTCTACCTTCCTCCCCTCCCCCAGCACTTGTACATATATGTACATATCTATAATTCTATTTATTTATATTAATGCCTATTCACTTGTTTTGACACATATATAATCTATAATTCTATTTATTTATATTGATGTCTGTTTACTTGTTTTGATGTCTGTTTCCCCCCTTTCAGACTATAAGCCCAGTATGGGCAGGGATTGTCTCTACGGAATTGTACTTAACAAGAGCTTAGTACAGTGGTCTACACACAGTAAGGACTCAATAAATACAATTGAATGAACAGTGCTTGGCACATAATAATCACTTAAGTACCATAATTATTATTGCAAATTATGTAAATGGTGATGTTTTTATTTAATCAGCATGTTCAAATAAGGCTGATGCCACAAATACGTGACTGACAATCTCTTCTGCAATGTATGTTTTAAGAATTGCCTTTAGTTACATTTACTACATTGCGTGATGCTTTCTGCTTCTCCTTCTTGGTAACCCAACCTTTCCAACCCCTCTAAAATAGTATCACCTTAAATCTAAACCTGTTCTCCAGGCTGACCTAAGAGAACAGTCTAGGAATTCAGAGGTATTCAGCTCTGCCACTTGTCTATTGACCTTAAGTCACAACTTCTCTGTGCCTCACTTTTTTCATGTATAAAATGGGAAGTAATGCCTGTCCTCCCTTCCCCTTAGACTGGGAATCCCATATGGACAGGCACTGTGTTAGATCTGATTCTTTTGCACCTTTATTATTTGTTCAGAAGATAATAAGCACTTAACCAATACCACTATTATTATAACTATAAACACTGCTTTATCAGAGTGTTTGAAACTTACTTCATTGTGTTTTTAGAGCACTTCTGCCATTTCAGCTCACCCATACAATAGTAAATGGAATATCTGTTGGTATCCAGTCTCATCACTAGCTCCCTCTAGAAAATTTGATGCACATCAGTACCACTGAGCTGACTGCAAATCTGGAACGTACACTCCTGTTTATGATACTGTCTTGCCATTCCAGGTAAAGTACGGTATAGAGATTTTTCTTGACATCAGATGAAGCATACATTTTAGTGCCAGTTCTCATTCCTAAAGAAGATTCAACACTACAATCACTTCATAGACCTCCAGTTTGTTACAAATCCCCCCATATGCTAATGTGTAAATGAATCCACCATATTTGAGCACTTACTGTGTACAAGTAAGTTCTTAGGAGAGTACAGTATAACAGAGTTGGTATGCACATTGCTTGCCCACACAAGCTTACAGTCTAGAGGGGTATAATAAACTTCCATCTGTTTAAGTGCTGTAAAAAGCAATCACTTCCTCACAGCATAACACATTCACAAGTGTATTTTGCATTCTGGGTGAGCACCAAAAGTGCCTTTGGGAGCCATGTTACCCTAACAAAGGGTTTGGCAACCCATGGTTCAAAGGTCATACTGGCTCGAGTCAGGAAGGGTAAATGACATATTTAAAACCAGTGGATTTACAATTAAATTAAGCTATATTCGTATGTGTGTTTAAACTGCATAATTGGCTCTTTAGGCAACAACTACAGACTATAAGCCCAGTGTGGGCAGGGATTGTCTCTCTTCATTGCTGAATTGTACTTTCCAAGTGCTTAGTACAGTGCTCTGCACATAGTAAGTGCTCAATAAATACAACTGAACGAATGAACACAAGGCTTCATGTGTTCGGCTCTTCTGCACAAGGTGCAGAAACTTTATTAAAAAAAACCCGCTCTTGACCCCACTTCCCCTTCCAGTTATCGCCCTATCTCCCTACTACCCTTCCTTTCCAAAATCCTAGAACGAGTCGTCTACAATCGCTGCTTAGAATTCCTTAACTCCCATTCTCTCCTGGACCCCCTCCAATCTGGCTTCCGTCCCCTCCACTCTACCGAGACTGCTCTCTCTAAGGTCACCCATGACCTCCTTCTTGCCAAATCCAATGGCTCCTACTCCATTCTAATCCTCCTTGACCTCTCTGCTGTCATTGACACTGTCGACCATCCCCTCCTCCTCCATACCTTATCTCACCTTGGCTTCACGGACTCCGTCCTCTCCTGGTTCTCCTCTTATCTCTCTGGCTGGTCATTCTCGGTCTCCTTCGCTGGCTCCTCCTCCCCTTCCCATCCTTTAACTGTTGAAGTTCCTCAAGGGTCAGTTCTTGGCCCTCTTCTGTTCTCCATTTACACTCACTCCCTCGGTGAACTCATTCGCTCTCACGGCTTTGACTACCATCTCTACGCAGATGACACGCAGATCTACATCTCCGCCCCTATCCTCTCCCCCTCCCTTTGGGCTCGCATCTCCTCCTGCCTCCGGGACGTCTCCACCTGGATGTCTGCCCGCCACCTAAAACTCAACATGAGCAAGACTGAGCTCCTCATCTTCCCTCCCAAACCCGGTCCCCTCCCAGACTTCCCTATCACTGTGGATAGCACGACCATCCTTCCTGCCTCTCAGGCCCGCAATCTCAGTGTCATCCTTGATTCGTCTCTCTCGTTCACCCCACACATCCTATTCAAGACCTGCCGGTTTCACCTTTACAATATCGCCAAGATCCGCCCTTTCCTCTCCACCCAAACAGCTACCTTACTGCTACAGGCTCTCGTTATATCCCGGCTAGACTACTGTGTCAGCCTTTTCTCTGACCTCCCTTCCTCCTCTCTCGCCCCGCTCCAGTCTATTCTTCACTCCGCTGCCCGGCTCATCTTCCTGCAGAAACGATCTGGGCATGTCACTCCCCTTCTTAAACAACTCCAGTGGTTGCCTATCAACCTCCACTCCAAACAAAAACTCCTCACTCTAGGCTTCAAGGCTCTACATCACCTTGCCCCTTCCTACCTCTCCTCCCTTCTCTCTTTCTACCACCCACCCCACACGCTCCACTCCTCCGCCACCCACCTCCTCACCATCCCCCGGTCTCGCCTATCCCGCCGTCGATCCCTGGGCCACGTCCTCCCGTGGTCCTGGAATGCCCTCCCTCCTCACCTCCGCCAAGCTAATTCTCTTCCCCTCTTCAGAACCCTACTTAAAACTCACCTCTTCCAAGAGGCCTTCCCAGACTGAGCTCCCCTTCTCCCTCTACTCCCTCTACCGCCCCCTCTTCACCTCTCCGCAGCTTAACCCTCTTTTCCCCCCATTTCCCTCTGCTCCTCCCCCTCTACCTTCCCATCCCCTCAGCACTGTACTCCTCTGCTCAACAGTATATATTTTCATTACCCTATTTATTTTGTTAATGAAATGTATATCGCCTTGATTCTATTTAGTTGCCATTGTTTATATGAGATGGTCTTCCCCTTGACTTTATTGCCATTGTTCTTGTCTGCCTGTCTCCCCCGATTAGACTGTAAACCCGTCAGTGGGCAGGGACTGTCTCTATCTGTTGTCGACTTGTTCATTCCAAGCGCTTAGTACAGTGCTCTGCACATAGTAAGTGCTCAATACTATTGAATGAATGAATATTAAAATTATTTTGTCCTCTTAAGAGGCCAGCACTCCATCCAAGTTGCTTTTTATGTAATTCAAAGTATTATCTGCAGGTAGCCGTTTGGTATTTGCTATCTGATATTTGGGCATTAATGAAAGAAAAATTATTTGGTAAAGGTCATGCACAACTATGCGAAATAAGAGATTTCCAAAAAAAATTCTGAGAGACTATCTAGAGAGTTTCTAAAGGTTAATTGTCTTGAACAAGCATGAAGTAACACCCAAAACATGTACTGTCGATGGGAAGAAAGGAAATTTGGCCAATACTATTAAGTACAATTACTATTAAGTGGTTTTTCTCTGAAACTTGTGGCAGTACAATATTTTTCACCATTTGAATAATGAAAGGTTACCTTCATCATCATTAATGTTCACTGAATACCATAAGGGTATGTACCACTGGATTAGATTCTCCACTGAGCAAAGAATTACTTTGTTTCAGAAATCATTATTTATTCTCAAATTGAAAATGAAAGAAAAATTTTCCATGTTCTCAATGACTACGTCTCAGGAAGTGAGAACTTTGCCCATTAAGTAATATGGACCATACACCTACCAGATGTAGGATATCTAAGGACAGTTAATTTTTCAAAATGTTGACGCCTATATTTTGAACTGGAAACTCTGGGTTTAGTGCGAGAAGTTCTTTCTTCCATCTTAACTTCTGCCTTGGTCAGTTACTGAATGTAAAACTTTTATCATTTGTTTTGGGATTCTTGAACTCAGTGAAAATTTTGCATTTTTGGTATTTACTCCATGTCTAATGCAAAGCACATCAGTTTCTTCCCACATAACATCACATTCTATCCAGGCAGACTTCTCCATAAATGTGCCACAGCTTTCTATCCAAAATGTGGACTAAAATCACATGTTAAGGCAGAACTGTTGCTGAACTCGACACAAATACAACCACTCCTTAGTGCTGTTCTGAAACAAATTGATTTTACACTATGTTACCAGTCTGTCAATGGTATTTATTGAGTGCTTACTATGTGCAGAGCACTGTGCTAAATGCTTGGGAGAGTCCAGTACAACAGAATTAGCAGACATAGTCCTTACCCATAATGTCCTTCCAGAACAATAAATATGAATCAACTTAAATTAAACACCATTGTGACTGTCACTTATGAAACAAAGGTAATATAACACAAGGAAAGAGCAGGCTTTCTTTAGTTTTCTATCTAGCTCCAGACTGAACTTCATTTTTCCCCCCCTCAATCAGTCTCTGACTGACTCACATGGTATCCCTGCCAAATTCTTGGCACTAGAAGTGAGGGGGAAGAGGCCATACCATAAAGTGTTGATAATGAGGAGATAGAAATAGCAAACCAGCTGGATTGTCCTAATAAAGAATGTCTGGGATTTAGAGACATAACAACTCTATTCTCAGGTTGTTCTGGTGATTTTTAACCCCTAGGCTTCCTGGTCAACCTTCCCAGAGAATGTTTTCAGGACTTTAAAAATATTTTTGGAAATTTACACCACTCAGATTCACCTATTTACTAGACAATATCTTGTCCACATCCTCCCTGTGGACTGGAGCTTTCTTCCCTTTTATATCTGACAGACTACCACTCTCCCCTCCTTTGAAGTTCTAAAAAAAGTCACATCTTCTCCTAGAGGTCTTCCCCTACTAAATCCTCATTTCCCTTACTTCCTCTTCCTTCTGCATTACCCTTGCACTTGCATCTGTCATAATATAAAATTATGGTACTTGTCAAGTGCTTACTATGTGCCAAGCACTCTTCTAAGCACTGGAGTAGACACGAGTTAGTCAGGTTGGACACAGTCCCTGTCCCACATACAGCTCACACCCTTAATCCCTATTTTACAAATGAAGTAACTGAGGCCCAGAGAAGTGAAGTGACTTGCCCAAGGTTACACATCAAACTTGTGGTGGAGCCTGGAGCCGGGATTAGAACCCTTTAAGACCCACTCACAGCCCCATAGTTCTCACATACATATCTGTAATTAATTTTAATGTCTATCTTCCCCTCTAGACTGTAAACTCCTTGCAGATAGGGATGATGTCTGCTAACTGTGGCACTGTAGTCCTCCAAGTGCTTAGTATAGTGCTCTGCACACAAAAAGTGCTCAATAAATACCACTGATGGATTTCTTTTTGATAACTAAAATGTTTCCTCTCCAAATCCATTGTTGCCAAAATGGCCCAAATCCCCTAATTACAAAGAAGGCAACTAGTTCAAATAGAAAACTGTCTAGTTTTGCATTTTGTGCCCTATAATTTTCTAAAATACACACAGACACAAATTCATTCACATGGTATTTTTTTCCATTTGAAGGATGTTTGTTTTCTGAAATGAACTTTTAAAATTTTGTATAAAGTTTCAGAAATAGCTAATCAGATTAATTTAGAATTTAGAACAGTGCTGAGCATTTAAAACAGTGCTTGGCATGTAGTAAGCACTTAAATACCATAAAAAACATAGTTCACCAGGGATTAACAGAGGTGAATAATTTACTCTTTTTTTTGTCATTGTATATAATGGGGATAACACTAAAAATAATTTTAACATGAGTAGCCCAAACTTAAATCCCATCATTAGACTAAATATATTTTAACTCACAAAGCAAAGTAAGACAGATGCTCATTTCACACTTTGCCTTACAGACAAGTAGGAATGGAATTTACTGAGGGTGCTACACTACACAAAATATTTGAGAAGTACAACAGAAGCACAAAACCCATTCCCTAGGATAATATTCCTGGTAAATTCATTAACACTATAAATTACAAGGAATTAGCATTAAAAATATATTTAGAATATCATTTTCTTTCTCTATGATCTTTCTGTTTCATTATTAATCAAGAAGAACAATCAGTGGTTATTTACTGAATGTGTATTGTGTGCAGAGTGCTGCATTGTGTTGATTTTACATTTGTAAAAAATATTCTTGGTCCTCTTGACATCCCTCTGCAGAATGCTGAACTGACAGCTAGGACTGAATCTCCTATTTAGCCATCCAGTCAACAGGTATAATTGCCCAGAAGTTGCTCCCTTCTGGCTGATGGAACTTTGCTCACAAAAAAGCCAGGATTCTCACCAATAACAAATGCCAGGGCTAACAAGATGTGCTGACCACTCACTAAAAGGCCATTTTGGACAGGGACAGGAATAACACATCATTGCTCAGATCCTGGTAATATCTACTCAGGTAAACTAAATTCAATGAAACTCATGGAAAAATGAAAATATATCATCAAATGTTTGCTTTGTAACACCAGTGTTTACAGGATACGCGAAGAAAGAAGCAAGCAGATTTGCATCTGTTTGTAACTTGCTGGCAGGTACCACCATTAGAAGACCTGACAATATAGTCACAGTTCATAATTTCCTTAAAACTATAGAAAATATCTGATTTGATTTGTTTCCCATCCCGTATTGCTCCTCACTTCCAAATGTTTATTCCAACTTATCCCCCAGCTTCACTTCTTTAAAATTACTTCACAACAAATCAAAATATTTCACTTTTCTAAAAGTACATCCCTTCTACAGCAAATCTGCAGTGAATATTTAAAAAGAATATCCTTGTTTTTGTTTTTTCTATTAGATGTCTGTTTTCATCTAAGGTTTTTCTTTTCAACTCCCACTGCTACTCTTCACTTAAGCTCTTAGCTTGCACTATTTTTTTCTTAAAAAAAAACCCAAAAAACTACCAGATTTCTTGGAAGTATTTCAAGGATATAACATCTTTAATAAGACGCAAAAAAGAGCAACACATTTGGCTCGTGACCATTTTTTTAAATCTGTCTAGATATAATAGTCTGGATAAAAACATGACAGTCATCTTAAAATCACTCAGACTGTAAGACATAGGATATACATGAAAAGTGTACTGTTTTTGGCAGAGCAGGGAAAATTTTCAGAAGTTAGTAAACGACTTGAGGGGGGATAAACTTTGCCTCATATAATGCCGTGACAATTTTCCTGGGTTTGTTCCTGTGCCATAAAACCAAAAACATTCTGGCAATTGATCATAACCCTAGGTTCAGTGTTACCAGTTAGTCAGAATTTGCTTTTACTTTTATGAGTCAGGGTTAAGCAAAGGGAACAGTCCCTAGACAGCTGTCCAATTTCCTCTCTCCCTCCCTCAGCCTCCATGGCTGTGGACTGAGGACATGGCCCCCTCTGACTCCTTTCCCCCAACTCCACCCCAGAGCAGTGGGAGTTTTGATTTGGGAGGATCCCTATATCAGTGATATATGCTCATATGTCTCTGTCTACCATTCTGTTTTCCTATCCTCTGGCTCTCCATTCCCCTAATTGGTTCCTTCACCCCTTTCTACCCTCACTTTTCTTCCTTTTTCCTACTCCATCTCCCTCTCTCCATCTTATTTTTAAATCAATCACTGTCATTTAAACACTCACCATATGCAGAACACTATATTAAGTGCTTGGTAAAGTGCAATACAACAGTTTTGGTAGATATGTTCCCTACACACAAGGAGTCTGTGGTCTCTGTACAACTCTGGGGCCATATACTTCCAGCTTCCCAAACTTTTTAATCTTGGCCTAAGAGGCCCAAGGCATTTTCTTAACCCTGGCCCACTTTGAGCTCAAAAACATCTGGTGATCTTAATTATCACTTTAGATTTTTCAACCACCTCAAAACTTTATACAGATTTTCAAATGATGGAATAATTAAAGCACAAGTATTTGTAGATGTATGTTTTAGTAAATGGGCAGGATAATATGAAATGCAGTCATTTTATTGTGACATAGAACAAAACACTATCATGATACTCAATTCCTTCAAGGAGGTTGCTGGTCCCAGAGTCTTGGTGACTGGACTGCATTTCATTTGTCATTTATGACAGGAGAAGCCAATTTATGATCCCATGCTTGTCTAATGAATGAGAAGCAGCATGGTCTAGTGGATAGTGCATGGGCCTGGGATTCAGAGGACCTGAGTTCTAAACCCAGCTCTGCCATGTCAGCTGTGTGACCTTGGGTAAGTCACCTAACTTCACTGTGCCTCAGTTAACCCATCTGTAAAATGGGGCTTAATTCTGTAAGCCCCATAGGGCCATGGACTGTGTCCAACCCGATTACCTTGTATTCCCCCAGTGCTTAGAACAGTGCTTGACACATAGTAAGTGCTATAATGGTATAATTATGGTATATGGATGGTATAATTCCCCAACACCTAGCTCTGTGCTTGCAGTTAGTCAACTGTGTGCTTACTGTGTGCAGGGCACAGTACTAAGTGCTGGGGAGAGTACAAGAATATAACAGATACATTACCTGTCCTCAATGAGTTTACAATCTGCAGGGAGGGGGCTGATGGGTACTGGGGCTCAGGACATACTTATGATAATGATTATATTCATTATTATCATTTGATTTAAAAAAAAATCTTCCATACCAGAACTCCAATGTATAATTTGCCTCAAAACGAAAACTTCTGGACCAAGAGTCAAAAAGCAACAGAGTGAATGTCAGGCTAATCAGTCCAGTCATAAGACCCCAAATACTACTTCCATTTAAATAGCATTTGCTAAGACACTGGCTTAATCATAAAATTGCATAGTCTAATAGTTTATTGCTGCCTTCCATTTATAGGAATTACAGATCTTGATTATTTTGATGACAAGATTTTTTTTTCTTCCATTCATCAACCCCGATTTTCCTCAGTGTATAATTAGATGGCTCTCAATTACACACCCTAGAGGTGTTCAACTCTAAACAGGCCAAATTAATGAATTCCATAGAGCTCATAAATTGCTTATTAAATAATTTTTAAAAAGTAAGGCTTTGCACAGCAACTGCCAAACTACTCCAAGATGAGACAATATTCCCTCTCAAAGAAACACTGTACAGTGATTACATAACTGAGCGGTATATCGTGTTGGGGTCCTTTAGATTTTAGCTCTTCTTCTTACAACACTTAAGAGTCCTGCCTAACCACTTTTGATTGTATCTCAATCATTAGTTTAATTGCTCAATATCTCCTCCAAAAGGGGGCCCTTCTGAGTTCACCACCTTGTTACCTAAAACACCCAGGCCAGATCCACAACCACACTAACAAAACAAAAAAGGTAAACTGAAATAAATCAAAGACAAAAATTAATTTCAACTGAAATACCCATCAAATTTATTAAAATCATATTTTGGCCTGAATCGCCCCAGATTATGGTCTCTCAACTCTCCATTTCACTCTGCAAGTGTATACTTTGGCTAAATCTGTAAAAGTAGTTTTCCAAATCACAGACATATATACATTCAGTTCTACATAATATGGGGATATGGTCTGGAGGAAACCCTCTCCCCCAGTGAGTAATAATAATAATTGTATTTGTTAAGTGCTTTCTATATGCCAGCCACTGTACTAAGTGCTAGGATAGATAGAAGCTAATCAGGTCAGACACAGTCCCTGTCCCACATACAGCTCACAGTCTTAATCTCCATTTTATAAATGAGGCACCTGAGGCACAGAGAAGTTAAGTGACTTGCCCAAGGTCACACAGCAGACTTGTGGCAGAGCCAGGATTAGAAACCACATCCTCTGACTTCCAGACCCGTGCTCTTTCCAATGGGCCATGTTGCTACTCAGATACTAATCACACCTTAACCAGTGCCACACACTTTGCTGATTTTGTCTAGTGCTCTACCCAGAAAAATGGGTGGAGCCAGGAAAATGTTCCCTATTTCCCTAAGAGCATTTGATCCAAAAAATATAGTGTGAACAAACTATATTATACTCTATTAATGGGAAACTGATCCATAAGTCATTTTTAGATCAGTGTGTTTGGGCTTGATGTTGTTTAGCAGGTTTTATTATGCAGTAGTTTTCTCTAAGCATAACAAATTACTGTTGAAATGATCAGCCTATCTACCCTGCTCCCTTATTACTGGTAGCTGTCTAGGTAATGCTACCAGGGTTTTCATAGAGTATTCCAGTTATACTATCAGCAATATAGCACCTTGCAGAATTCATCTTTATGATATTAGGCCAGCATTATTAGCTGAAATCCAACTGTCCTTTGGAGAGCTGACCCTTAAAACTCAGAGAAAGTGATACATCATAAAGGATTTCTAGAGAGTATCAAACTGTTCAAAATTAAATTCAAATCCAAGCTGTCCATACATATTTTCACAGCTCTTACTAAAAGGCATTTCATTTTCAAGGTGTCTACTGTATTTGTATTATTTTATTCCTATATTTTTCTAGTTAGGATGTTGCACCTTGACTATTATAATGCATTCTAAAAATAAGTTGTACTTTTAACCTAATAGTTGAGCTTGTTCAGTACCAGCATCTTAGTGATTGAGTTCTCCTACTATTCACAGAACCTGCACTTTGCAAAACACTTGGTTTTAAAGGATTAAAGTAAATATGTATTTGGAATAATTATATCTTTGTGGATATGTATACACACATATAATTTTATTGTTAGGAAATATACCACATTTAAATATGAGTGAATAAATCAATGCAAGGTGGTGGTTTGTCTTTTTTTTTTTTTGGTTTGGGGTCTTCTGTGTTTTTTTTAACTTTAGAATGTTATTCTTACCTCACACTTTCTATCGTTTTCCTATTTCTCAGTATCCCAATTTCCATGACCCTGAAAGAGAAGTTCTGTGTCACAATGTTCAAAAGCTATAATACCCTGCACATTCTAGTAGCTGCAACTAAATACAAAATATCCAAATCTGTAGTGTTTTCCATCAACTTTTACTTTCAAAAATTCTTAAGAATTTGTTTGCCTGGACAGTCATATTTTTTTTAGCTGACACTACTATGTGACGTATATTGGAATAAAGCATTCTTATGATCCTGGCCACAGCTTTCCTTGAAATAGTCAAGCGAGATTTCACCCAAGCAAGAAACATGCACGAATATAGCTGAAGATAAGCCCAGTCTTTCATTAAGTGGGTTGAATATCTGAGCCCTCGTATAACCACAAAAAGTTAGGGTTCAGGAAGGGTAGAAAGAGATAGCCAGAGAGAAGGGGAGGGGAAGGAAAGAAAAAAAGAACAACAATACCCCACCTTGTGTGAGCCCAGCATTAGTTGACACTGTACAGAAACCGACCTTTTTGTCCTTCAGGCTTGCTACCAGGCCCCATCTTCTATCGCAAAAGCCAAATCATCTGATCCCAAACTAACTGTCAACTGCTTGTGATGGTGGGGAAGCCAGACATCAATCAATCAGTTTTTATCAGAGGCGCTCTTCGTTTTTCTCTTGTGCTCATCTTATCATCTGACCCAGTTGTAGCCCTGACTTCAGAAGCTTAAGCAACTTGATGACAAAATATGCATCTGTTTGTCCAAGATGCACATTGTTAAGAAGTGTGGTGGTATTTTTAGTAGCTAGCTAATATATTTGCAAATTAACTTTTGACTATTTCAAGGTAGGGCATTTTTGGTTTTTGGTTTTTTTGGTGTTTTTAATGAACTCATGTTGATCAGTCTTCTCTGCAAGTCAGGACCTATTTTAGGTAACAGTTTAGCTGGGAGGGTCAGCTAAAAAGAAAAGAATTAATATTATTCATATCCAAGTCAGGAATCTTTGTAGAATATATTCTTATTTCGGTAAAGACAGAGAACTAGGCTTAATGAATATCTAACTCGTCAACTTCAACAAGAGTAAAACCATCAAAGTGTGGACAAATATGAAAATATGGACAATACAAATTCTAAATTAAGTTTAAGTTGCATATAAATAGTCCCCAAATTATTGGCCTTTTCTCCATATTAAGTCCTCAAAAATCATGATATTAAAAATTCCATAATTTCTTCAGTGTAACATGTTAGCTGGCTCAGTGTACTTGTGAAATAATATAGAAAATACACTAGTACATGAACTAGTTATGAATTGGAGACAGAGAGGGATTTACAGAGCTAAGACCAAAGTAGAAGTTTCAAAATCCAAAATAAATATCTGCCCAAAAACGTTTATGGAAATGTGGATAGACAGGTTGGAAGATGATACATTTTTCTGTATATAGGTGCTTTAAATGCAACTGTTTAATGTCAAAAGTTTTTTTTCTTCTTTTCCACTCATAAAAACAGCTATAAATTAAGGGTTTGCTCAAATTCAAAAAATAATCTCCATGATGAATATAATATTTTCCATTAACACTCCAGGCCATAAAACATAGTATTCCACAGCATAATTCATCCATCTCTCATTAAAATAATTCACTTATCTACTATAAAAGCAACAGTGCTTTTAAAAGGCAACATAAAATTTCTCCATATAATTTTGTCACATAAAATGCATACCTTAACCATAAAAACAGAGGCTGTAAAACATTATTAAATGGATTACAGTTGTGGCACACGTGTCACTATGGTAAAATATATGCCAAGAATATCATTTGTACACAATAGGACCCATTTCATTCAAAAGATTCAACTGAATTTAGTTCTTTTAGGGCAAGAACTGTGTTTGTTTTCAAATGTACACTTCTAGACACCTAGAACTGTGCTCTGCATACAGTAGAGCTCAGTAAATACTGACAGTGCTGATAAAATGGTTTTATTACAGAATTAACTTCCCGTACGTCTCGGTATAAAGTACAGTACTGAGGCTTGCTACATAGGCAAAATCCTGTACTTTGGCAGAACCTATGGATTGCGGGCTATAGAGGGAATTTGCTGTATCAGAAACCCTAAAAAATGCTACTTTTGTTTTGGTTGTTTCTATTTTAATTCATGTTTTCTAATAATGACATTTGTCATTACTTACTATATGCCTAGCACTGCATTAAGAGCTGGGATATATAGATATGTTTGGAGGTCAGATACCTTACCTGTCCCATGTGAGGAACAGCCTGAGTTGGAGGGAAAGCAGGTATTAAATCCCTATTTTAGAGATGAGGAAACTGAGGCACAGAAAAGAAAAGTTACTTGCCAAAGGTCACACAGCAGACAAGTGGCAGAACTGAAACTAGAACACATGTCCCCTGACTCCTAGGCCCATGTTCTTTCCACTAGGCCATGCTGCTACTTCATGGAGGTAGAGAGAATATGAGCATATTAATAATTGACCTTTGACATAACCACTGGTCAAAGACAATGGAAA
Source organism: Ornithorhynchus anatinus (assembly GCF_004115215.2). NCBI lineage: Eukaryota > Metazoa > Chordata > Mammalia > Monotremata > Ornithorhynchidae > Ornithorhynchus > Ornithorhynchus anatinus. Next base: position 67,120,529 of record NC_041731.1, on the reverse strand, counting down.
CTAAGTCTCATCTGTTTAACCCAAAATATGATTAAACTCAAGTATTTAATTATGAAAGTAAAGAAAAACTTCTGAAAATGTTAAGTTCCCTACTGTATTATTCTTTATTAGTTTTATTACATTTAACTTCAAATCCAATGTCATTATATCGACCCTTTCTTAAATCACATCAGAATCAGACAGAATATAGAAAGGCAGGTGTGAATACATTTCCTAACATGTAACCTGACTTCAGCCTCCTCTAGGAGCACAGGAAATCTTTCCGGTAAGACAAATTAGTTATCCTCAGTGTGCAGCTCACCGCTCCATTTTCTAAAGAGAAACAGAAAAGGTAAAAAAAAAAATTCTAGCCAATGTGTCATGAAGAAAAAAATGTGTTTGATCCCAATCTGAAAAAAGTTTTAATATATCAGTTCATAAAACTCAGACTCCATAAGACAAAGCAAGGTATTTTGAGGATTCCTGATTAGCATCAGACTCCCTTTGCCACATTCCAAAAAGTTTTGCATAAAAACCATGGTTTTAGGTCACTCTCATCTTAGGTCACTCTTTATTTAGCAGGATCTAGCCTACAATTATTTTTAAAATAATGATAATCCGTAACCTCAAAAGAACTCATTTTTCTCATCAGAAAATACTATGTATTTTTAGAGACATCATTCTAAAACCATTTTAAATGTATTATGGCATCAAGCACTATACTTTCTAATGCACCAGGCCTTAAAATAGGTCTAGAACTTTCAGATTCAACTGGAAATGGCATGCAAGACAGCTCACTTTACAACAAAATCCCCTATGAGGAAAATTAATAAAAATTATTCCAAATCACAGGGACAGAGATTAGGTCTAAATCCCAAGTGAGTATTCTTCCCAGTGCTTAGTAGAGAGCTCTACACACCATAAGTACTTAAAAAAAGACTACTACTTCATGGCATAATTTTTTCAAAGAATTCAAAAAATCTAAATGATCAATACAAATACAAATCGCTAGCAAGAATAAGTTACTGAGCAGCAGCAACAAAATGCTAGTGTTTTACAGATGCATTTTCTTTAGATTTATTTGTATTTTTTTTGTTTGTTTTTAGCCCAAGGCAAAATCAATTGTGTCCCTGAATTTTTTCCCTCACAGGCAACCAAAGGTAAGCCCTAGCCATCAGTATGTGGACTCTCCTGGAATCTCTATCCAAGGAAGCTAATAGGGAGAGTGAAGATACATAAGATGGACTGCCCCCAGCCCAAGGCAGAATGGGGTGGGACCTGAAATAAAGAGAAGATCAAAATAGAAAGGATGGGGCTGGGAAGAAGAGGGCATGAGGAAAAGAGGGGAACAAAAGAGGAAATATAGGGAGAGGAAAAGAACAAGATGAGACTAGGAAGAGAGTGAGGGGAAAGACGGGCAGAGATTTTCCTCCTCTTCTGCCACTGTACTTTAGCTTCCTGCCAGGCCTGGATATTCTGCTAAGCCGCCACCACTACTATGATTTGAGTCAGAAAATAGCAGCAGCAGTTAACAATAATCATTTGTGCCCAGCCACACCAGGACAACTCTTGGAGGTTATTGAAAGCAGTTTCCAGCAGGGCTGGATGACAAATTTCTGGCTTTGCTGGACATTTCCCGTCAACAATCCAAACAGACCAGTTTAGGTATGGAGGCAATGATGGGCAGTGCAGCTAGGGATTTTCTCCTACCACCATAGCCAGAAATGGGTCCCTAGTAGGTCCTGCTTTTTACTTAAAAGATCGATCAATAATATTGAGTGTTTACTGTGGGTAAAGGATTGTACTAAGCATGTACTAAGCATGTGAAGACTACACCATAGTAGACATGGAACTTGCAATCTAGCAGATGTACTTACTTAACTTACTCAAGGAACTTTCTCTCTAGCAGATGGCAGCAGAAAACTCAAACACTGTGTGACCGTCCTGACCATTTTGCTATGCCTATCATTTGAAATGAGACAGTGGAGCTGCCAGGTCGAGTCATTTTTCCCCTCTATTCTGGGGTCCCCCCCTTACAAAGGGAGCCTATCACTGGAACTGTTATGGTACTAAGTGCCTTTTGGCTGGCATGTTGTGTTTACTCCTGGGGGACCACTTTTTTTTTTTTTTTTTTAGGAGTCACCATGAGTCGGGGTGGGAGAAGAGCAAGATTCCTGGCCAGCCTTTTCCTCCCACACCCCCCACTCCACAGCTGCCACCACTTTAGCAAGAGCATGCCACAGGGTGAAAGGTGGAGTGGAGAAACTCCCGAGCAATGTCAGTAGGGCGCAGTGTACAGGGGATTCCTGTTTCCTGCTGGTACTCTCCCCAGTTGCCCCCTCAGAGAAAAATCCCTCTCACCCAAGCTGCCAACACCACCCACACAGTTCCCCTACATCTCTGCTCCCACTCTCGCTGGTGAAATTGTAGTGATTTCCCAAACATTTAATACATTGCTCTGAACATAAATAGCACCAATTGACTGATCACAGGGTCCCACGAAGGCGGACCCCACTAGGCGGTCCAGCTCAGGGTCCAGACTTCCTGAATGTGGCCTTAGCCTTACTTCCATCTTTGGACTCACGTCTCTAAAGTGGTAGGTTTTAAGTGTATAAATATCTAGTTATTATTGGTAATATTATTGGTAATATGCCAAGTAAACAATTTAGTAACAAACTCTATATATGGAAAGGGAAGAAAATTCTGAAGTAATTTGGTTCTTAGTGGTTATAGTCATTACCTCTGATATTCACTTTGAAAATACCTCATATCTTCAACTGTTTTGCTGAAATTAACATTTCAGCCACATTTGTAACACAATAACTTGATGCCAAAACCAAAAAACACTGGGAGGCATTAGCTCTCAACTAGGATGATTTATTCCACTGACCTTTAGCTAAAACAAGATTCCTGTATTACACTGCCCTGATGGACATGGCATAAGTAGCGTGACTTAGTGGAAAGAGCAGGGGTTTAGAAGTCACAGGTCATGGGTTCTAATCCCAGCTCCACCACCTGTCAGCTGTGTGACTTTGGGCTAGTCACTTAATTTCTTGGTGCCTCAGCTACCTCATCTGTAAAATGGGGATTAGGACTGTGAGTATCATGTGGGACAATCTGATTACCCTGTATCTACCTCAGCGCTTAGAACAGTGCTCCGCACATAGTAAGCGCTTACCAAATACCAACATTATTATTAGTATTACCTGTAACTCAGACCTGATCTCTGAGTCCAGGCAGGCTTAGTGGCATGGTGTAAGAAGGAGAGATGAGTTTAGGCACCCCAGGTAAGCAGTCACTCACAATAACCTGAAGTTAATCAGGAAACATGCGAAAGGAACATGTTCCTTTTGCTTAGAAACTACAGTTTATTTTTCCTATGCAAATCATACTGAATCATGACCAAATATTTTTTAAAAAGTCACTGATACACCTTTACTGGGATGAAAACAAGGCTAGAATTATTAGTGCTATCAACAGCATCAGGAAGCGGGAGCTCAAATTATTATTCTTGTTCCCAAACTGATTTTCTTTTCCTTTCAGATATGATACATATGTTCAGATGGACATATTGTATATTTAAGTTCAAATATGCAGATGGATGGGAAGGTCTCACTAATCTTTTCAGTCTACAATCATATGCATGAATTGGATTTTACAATCACTTGCACATCTTGGAAAATAAACAGCCATACATTTGTATGCACCAAATCCAAATGTGAATATAAGTGACTGGTGAGGTGACAGCCCCAAGAGGGCATTGGCAATGTTACCCCCATGAGTTTTCAACGCTAAGCATGAAATTATTTGTGTCACTACAGCTTTTTGGGCTGGGTTTCCAGCCTCATTCAACCCACTGCAAGGAGCTTAGGGTTTTCTATGTGATTGAAAAGACCCGAATCTGATTTTTCTAACCCGTTAGGGGCACTGAAACCTGCTGGACACTCCATATCCCATCCCACTTGGCCCCACCATAGAATTTATGTAAGTTAGTGCACTTATATCCAGATTTTCATTGTTTTTCCCTTTTCTTTCAATCATTTAAGGGATATGTAAAAAGCTCATGTCATTGGTGCATCTTCTTAGCTGTCAATTTTTTCCAGGAATAGATCATGAAAATAAAGCTGCCATAGATAGTTCTCTTGAGTTCATACCCTACTCATTTTTTTCCAATGCCTCAAAAGAAATACAAGTAACAGCCTAGTGGAAAGTTCACAGACCTGGGTGTCAGAAGACCTGGGTGTCAGAAGACCTGGGTTCTAGTCTCCTGCCTGACCTTGGGCAAGTCACTTAATTTACCTGTGCCTCAGTTACCTCATTTATAAAATGGGAATTAAGATGGTGAGTCCTACGTAAAATGGAGACTGTGTCCAACCTGATTATCTTATATCTACTCCATTGCTTAGTAAAGTGTCTGGCACATACTAAGCACTAAAATACCATTAAGATAAATCAATCATGAATACCTTTTGCCCAATGAAGGCATTAAAAGGATTGGAGTCCCACTTGAACTTTTGGGGGAATCACTATTACCAAAAATAAATAAAATTAGGACCTACTCCCCTCAGTCTTTGAAAAGAGAAGATACTTAAAAAAAAGTCAAAGGATTCGAAAAAGTAATTCTTCCCTGTAAATTCAACAAAATTACCATACTTTCATTTTAAGAAGCATTTGTCAAATGCCGAAATTATTAAGCTTTGAATAACCCTGACTACACAGTTCTCCTATGCCTTTGTGTCATCCCCGAAAAACAATCTGCCAGTAATAGCATGACACCCTCTCAGACAAGCCTCTGGGCATTAATATTTAAATCTTACCTATCCCTTGTGATTGGAATTCAGCCTCTATTCACAAACAAAAACTAAATCAATGTTCTTAGAGTTCAAACTAGATCCCTAAACAGTTTGCCACTCAATGCACAGATAAGATAAACTTTGTTTGACCCAAGAGATGAAGTTGCCATGACGATCAGAGAGTCCACTTTCTATATTGATATTTTGCTGATGTAACAACAAATAGAACCAGATTCTCAAGCCGATAATGGTGATTAATTAATACTAATATTGATCCCTACAAGCAAGAGACAAGGCTATTAACTTGAAGCCTGAAAAGTCAATTGTTACCTGTGGCAGAGATACTAAGAGTTGATTTTGAAACATAATAAACAAATGTACTATCTTTATGCAAATACCTTTAAAGGGATCGCTTACCTCTTGAGCATAACATTTCCACATTTGAATGCATTTAATGAAATATTTTAACTCATTAGAAAGAAAAAAAGTTTAAAAATTATGCTACAAATGCTGCATTCATGCACTCTTAATAAACACTGCACAACACCACTCACCTTGAAAAAAGTACACTGGAAGACTCTTGCTGATAGTCTAATTTGTAATGAACCCCTTTAAGACTAGTACTTTTCAATAACTGCGGCTGCAAAATTCAATTTAAAAAGCCTTGATTTAGTTATTCTATAGAGTCATGCCTACCATATCCATCTGGATGGTTTTCTCCTTGAGAAAACAAAAATTTGCAGGCAAAAGCTCAAGTTTAGGTTGCCTGCAGCCCGAATCCAAGAGTAATAGCAAATGCTCTCACTTTCCATCTCACCAAATCTGCAGTAATAGAGATCATTACTCTAGGACAGTACTTTTCCTTCATTCATTAGAATTAGTTAAAATATAATTTGAGCATCCTCCAAAACGGTATCTAATTTAAGTGCTATTTCTTACAAATAGTTATTCAATCTGACAGAAAATAGATTCTAAATTTTCAAGCAAAGCTCACCATAAACCAATACATGTGGTAAATTTGAGTATAAGCTAAGCATATGTATTTTTAGATGAAATACCAATATTTACTACAAGAAGGTGGGAATTTAAAATATTTTTAAGGTTAATATTTTGTGTGAATAACTCCTAAAAACATTTACAAAATATACTGGCAACTTGACTATCCAAACTCATCAGGAACAGAGTTAGCAGATATGACAGATTCTCCGATAATTCAAACACTCATTTTAGTCAATAACTTCAGTTTATTTACTTATACACTAAGCATCTTACAAGTAGCAAAAGTTTTTCATCATCTTTAATTTCCTCCACTTTTCCTTTTGGTCGGGGTAGTAATACGTGAAATGAAATAGTCAAAAAAAGTTAGACAATAGAAAAAAAGATGAGAAACAGCAAAGGGCTTAGATAATGTATAAAATGGAAAATTAGGTGAATGACCTAGAAGTGAAAGAATTTTTAAAAACAAAAAAACTGATACTGTCAATAGATTAATTTCTTCCTTATTTCATTACCCAAAAACTTGCGTGAATCTTCACATTGCCTATTACACAACTATGTATTAGTATAACGCAAAAACAGAAGCAAATTATTTCTGTACATGATTTTCCTTCTCAGTTGAATGGTACCTCAATGTTTATGATACATAATATAAAAATTGAACATTAGCCTTGTATTTTTTCATACTGAAATTATTTTCATGCAAAGACAGTAATAAACTTCATAAAAGTTAGAAAAATGTACCGGTTTGCATTTCAAATATAGGCTATTGCTTGGAAAAACTCTGCTCTGATTAAGCTTGCATTTGAGTTCTGCAAATCATTTACAGTAGCATGCATTAAATTCATTTTACTTATATGGATTTAAATTCACTTGAAAATTCTGGCTTGTCTGGGGGTTCCGTTAGAGATTTAGTAGAGTAATAGTATATTTTATTGAGCTAATATATTTCATTTGAAAGGCAAATTTCAAGCCAAATGTGGAAGTTTGACTTAGAAGACTTCACTTAATGATAAAAGAACTTACATCGGTGAACTTTGCTATATCCTTCTGAACCCTTAGGACATGAAACTACTGTTCTAACAGTATGAACGCATCTTGAATATTTTTGAAAATTAGAAGTGTTCCAACCTTGAAGAGAAATCATTACTGTTAAGAAATATTTTATAGCCTGATTCTATCTGCTGAGACATGCATACAAGGGGTCACATAATTCCTAATGGTAAATAAAA